>NC_134409.1:25297470-25597470 GCF_038048845.1 Mixophyes fleayi | reverse complement strand
GAATACTAATTTGCACCCCTTGTATTGTAACATGGTTTTGTCCAGGAGACTGAAATAAGAAGTTTCTTAAGTTAAGATCCTTAATGAATCAGGCCCAATGATATGAAAGATTGTAGCCCATGAAGATGAAGGTAAACCCTCCTAACTAATGGTAATCCTAGTAAGACTATCTGCAGCGCTTGCCAGCGTGTGTGATATGTGTTTGATGTCCTCCAACCAACAGAAGGAACACGAGGTCACAGCATCATCTTCAGCAATTCTGGTAACACACACTGCGATGTCACTGACAATATCAGGGTATGGACCCGACATTGGCGCGTCTAGCCCCAAATTAAACACATAGTTGCCAACATTGGCAACTTGTGTCCCGGGAGGCAGGTGGGTGTGTGGGGGTGGGGTCGTTTTCCCCGCCCCAAAGCAGTCATCACTTTTTTCGACCAATAAAAATAGGGGGTGGGGCCACAATGACACGTACACAGCACCACTAGACCCACTCCCTCTGTTTAATTTGTAGAGCTGGCCGGGAATCGGGAGAGTTGCCTGCTCTCCCGGGAGTCCAGGAGACCAACCCAGATTTCGGGAGTATCCCGGACATTCCGGGAGAGTTGGCAAGTATGATTAAACACAATGCCCAATAATGACCCTGCAGTAGTCACTAGGATCATTATTTGGCCTATATGTGCAGTCTTCTTTCAATTGCACTAATAAGAGACATTGATGTCGAAAGCAATAAGGACTCTTGGATGAATGACTCTGTCTCAACCAAATTTCAGGTTAAAATCTGTTTATCTGTGTCAAAACAGCACATAATAATAATGAATGTTTTGTGTGTTAAGGCTCCTTCACAGCGGAACTACCGCCACTGCAGGCGGTGAGGAGGAGGCCTGGAAATGTTGGTGCACCCCCCCTGCTTTTCTGTGGGGGCCTATTTACTAAGATGATGCTATGTGCACAAATGTGCTGCAACCAATCAGAATCCAGCTGTCCCTGCTCTAGTGCAGTTTACAAAATAACAGCAAAAATCTGATTGGTTGCTGTGGGTTACACTCCACCATGTTATTGAATAAACTTGTAGCTGTTTTTCGATTCAGGCAAAACCTATTTCTACGGATCCTTGTTTTACTCCACTTTCCCCATCATCCTCTACTCCATCTAAAAAAAATCCATAACAAACTATGGTGCTCAGATGCAGCAAAATGCACCCCGAGAAGTCTTGCTGGATTTGGTCCAAAGTGCATTGCCCAAAACTAAGACAACTTTGTCCACTGCTCAGAGGTGCAAATCTGCACTAAAATTTAAGCTACCAAACAGGTATCTGCCATTATTGTCTAACTTGCACTGATTAGATAAAAGCTAATCATCTATTAATTAATATGGAATTAGTGCAAATCTTGCATTCCTGGAAAGTTAGTAAATGATTCACAATCAGCCTTGTGCATTCACAATCACATTTGTCTGCAATATCAACACAATTCAGTCTTGTAATTGTTCAAGCTGAGCTTCGTTTATCTGCCGTGAATTATACTAAGAAAACAAATATGATATGAATGTACCACTTGTGAGACGATCGTTTAAAGTGTTACATAATCTATGGTAAGTTGATTATATCAAATTTTACCAAGTTATTACATCGAGCATTTAAATCACAAAACGGACCGCATGAATTTCTTTTCCACTTGATAATACACCACTCAAGGTTCCCAGTAGATTTATTTGGTTATTTTTCTAATAATAAATCAGAGGATTGCAATTACAGTAAAGGCATCACAATAAATCTTGGCAGGAGGGAACTACACATTTTAAAGGTATTTTTAGCGCTTTTTCAATTTAATAATAAGAACTGCTATTAAATCTGTTTATCATGCTCTAAGTGTCCTTTCTGTCACCCCCTCCCACCCCCCAATGAGTACACACAAAAATTTGACCAGCAAGCTGTTAACCTTATGAATGAGATCTTAAATAGCTGCATTTATACATCAACAAAGTAATAATAAAAAGAACAATGCTAAGCGCACCTTGTAAAATTTCACATTCACACAGTAAGTTAGAGTACAAATCTATTAGCAATGTACAGTCATTTCCAGCATTTATTTCTTGAGAATATCCAGCTGTGTTCCTTCCTCTTTGTCTAGTACTTCCTGATAAAATGCATTAGACATTATTTAAATTAGCTGTTATCATGGCCTAAAGATCCTGTGACACAGGGCTGGATTGGGACCTAAAAGCTCATCAGCCCACGTTCCTATACACCTTTGTTGGGAAAATGCATTATTCTTGGAATACCTTATTGTGTTTATTAACCCTACCAATTCTCTAATAAAAGTCTGGTAGCTCAGACCATTCCAGTTAGACTCTGTGGTCCTTATGGCAAATGTCAGATTTGACAGATTACCAGTCCGATCCTGTAATATTAATGTCATGTGCTCACTGTCAGATTACCAGTCCGGTCCTGTAACATTAATGTCATGTGCTCACTGTCAGATTACCAGTCCGGACCTGATGTAACATTAATGTCATGTGCTCACTGTCAGATTACCAGTCCAGTCCTGTAACATTAATGTCATGTGCTCACTGTCAGATTACCTCTCCGGTCCTGTAACATTAATGTCATGTGCTCACTGTCAGATTACCAGTCCGGTCCTGCTGTAACATTAATGTCATGTGCTCACTGTCAGATTACCAGTCCGGTCCTGTAACATTAATGTCATGTGCTCACTGTCAGATTACCAGTCCGGTCCTGCTGTAACATTAATGTCATGTGCTCACTGTCAGATTACCAGTCTGGTCCTGTAACATTAATGTCATGTGCTCACTGTCAGATTACCAGTCCGGTCCTGTAACATTAATGTCATGTGCTCACTGTCAGATTACCAGTCCGGTCCTGATGTAACATTAATGTCATGTGCTCACTGTCAGATTACCAGTCCGGTCCTGTAACATTAATGTCATGTGCTCACTGTCAGATTACCAGTCCGGTCCTGTAACATTAATGTCATGTGCTCACTGTCAGATTACCAGTCCGGTCCTGTAACATTAATGTCATGTGCTCACTGTCAGATTACCAGTCCGGTCCTGTAACATTAATGTTATGTGCTCACTGTCAGATTACCAGTCCGGTCCTGTAACATTAATGTCATGTGATCACTGTCAGATTACCAGTCCGGTCCTGTAACATTAATGTTATGTGCTCACTGTCAGATTACCAGTCCGGTCCTGTAACATTAATGTCATGTGCTCACTGTCAGATTACCAGTCCGGTCCTGTAACATTAATGTTATGTGCTCACTGTCAGATTACCAGTCCGGTCCTGTAACATTAATGTCATGTGCTCACTGTCAGATTACCAGTCCGGTCCTGTAACATTAATGTCATGTGCTCGCTGTCAGATTACCAGTCCGGTCCTGTAACATTAATGTCATGTGCTCACTGTCAGATTACCAGTCCGGTCCTGATGTAACATTAATGTCATGTGCTCACTGTCAGATTACCAGTCCGGTCCTGTAACATTAATGTCATGTGCTCACTGTCAGATTACCGGTCTGGGAGGACAGGTCATGTGACAGAGGTAGGAGGTTGTGGTGATGTTTTTGTGTCACCATAGCTTGGTCCCCACTATAATATGGCATCGAAATTCAAGTAATTGAATAGCGGGGGGCGGGGGCTTAATGACGTGATTAAGCCCCGACCCCGATATTCAATGTCGTGAGTTTCGGCATTCCTTAGGATCCGGGTTTGCCTACTCTTCTGGGAGTCCTTTACTGTGCTACGGTAAAGGATTCTGCGAAACCGGAGATGCGTCAGCAGAATCCCATACAAAATAAGAGGTAACGGCATCCTGAGATGACGTGCTGCGAAGAAATAAGCTTTTCAAAGCTTTATACATTGCAGAATATTAATCTATGGGGACTGCGATAAGAAATGTCATAAGGCACAAGCCCTTCAAACATCTTGTGATGGTCATTTTACGGAAAAAGCTGCTCTTTTAATGGCTCTTACTACATAGACCCCATAGTATGGTACAGCAGTTATATAATGGCACATCAAAGCATAGCAATAAAAGTCAGAGTTTAAAAAGAATTCCGTAGAAAGGTAAGCGAGGGCGGCTCATTTCTGTAGGTGGTTGGGATTGATGGAGAATTCTGTAGGCTGGTAGAGTGGGAGAATTTATTTTTTGCAGGTTAGAGCAAAGAGATTTGTCTCAGTGCTGTAAATATGTGTAGAGACTTTGGGAATAGTAAAATATGAGAGCTTCATATTAGCATATGAGGCTGTCAAGGCATGTATTTAGCTAGCTACTGCTAAAGTGTGTTGTTAGCTAGATACCACCATTATGTTATTATTATTTTATTAATTTTTATTTATAAGGCGCCACAAAGTATCCGTAACGCCGTACAAGGACAAACAATGGCACAGTACAGGGTGAAACAGCACAGTACAAGTAACAGTATGCACTATAACTCTGGGGGCTCAGGCTCAGCTAACGAGAGGGAGGGGAAAAGTCAGTACCGGCAGGTAACTTTGGCCCAAGAGGGTGGGCACGGATGACAGGTTAAAAGCCACTGAGGGGAGCGGAGAGAAGCGAGAGGAGACAAAGGGCAGAAGGACCAAAAGTGATGGAAACAGGAGGTAGGAGAGCCCTGCTCAAAGGAGCGTACAATCTAAAGGGAGGGGAATACAGACAGGATGAGACGGGGAGACGGGAGAAACGGAGATGGAGTCGAGGAAGGGGGAGAAGGGAAGAAGGGATGAGAAAGAGAGGTAGCCGACCGGTGGGAGTTTAGGCATGAGACTGGAAGGCTTTAAGGAAAAGGTGGGTTTTTAGTGTTCGTTTGAAAGAAGACAGATTAGGGGAAGTTCTGATGGAGCGGGGGAGCTTGTTCCAATGGAGGGGAGCGGCGCGGGAGAAGTCTTGGATACGTGCGTGAGAGGAGGTAATCAGAGGGGAAGTGAGGCTACGATCATTGGACGATCGCAGTGGGCGGGAGGGAGTGTGAATAGAGATAAGGTTAGAGATGTAGGGAGCAGTGGAGTTGGCGAGGGCCTTGTAAGTCAGAGTAAGGAGCCTGAAAAGGATTCTGTAGGGGAAGGGGAGCCAGTGAAGGGCTTGGTAGAGTGGGGAGACGGACGTGGAACGGCGAGAGAGGAAAATAAGCCTAGCAGCGGCGTTAAGTACAGAATTATGTGTTGTTAGCCGGTTACTGATGAAGCATGTTGTCACCTAGTTACTGCTAAGGTGTGTTGTTAGCTAGTTGCCACCATGATGTGTTGTTCTCTATACTGCTAAGGTGCATTGTTAATAAGTCTCTGCTTAAGCACGTTGTTAGCTAGCTATTGGTAAGGTATGTCGTTAGCTAATTAATGCTATGGTGTGTTGTTAGCTAGATACTGATGAAACATTTACTTAGCTATTTACAGCTAAGGCATGCTGTTAGCTAATTAATGGTAAGTATAGGTTAACTTGGTAGTTACCACTTTAAATTTGTGGTAATGAAGGATATAGTACTATAAAACCTGTTCACCATTTGCTAAACGCATGTTCTGCTGTGAGACGTGAGTCAAGCAAAATGTTATTGCAATGTTCATCTCTACTTATTCCCAATCAATACACATTCTTATGATTACACTCTGTCGGGAAACTCTCGTTTCCACAAGGAGAGCAGGGATTGTACCTATACGCGCTGCAGGTGGAGCTCCGCTCTTCTGAGCATAGCCCAGCCCCTGTGTTACACCCCTGAAGGAGAGGGGGCGGAGCCAAGCATAACGTGATATGTACTGCATGCCAGCTGAAAGAGGTGAAATCACACACTGTACTGTCGCTGAGCATTCCCAAACCCCGTACTGGTAGAGGCAACACTATCTGAGACAGATGCGGAGACTATATATTTGGGCTGTAAAACTCAGCAGCCAATCAGACATTTCTATTTATTGCCGAACTTAGACTAAATTGTTAAAAGTGATTAGTAATTGGTGTCTATGGGTTACTGCACTTTTGCACTTTTTTACTAAATAACCTCTATGATTTTTGGTCTTGGTTATATTGAAAACAGAGACACAAAGTTATATATAATTTAAAATTATTGACTATTGAAACATGCTTTATTAAAATAATAATGCCTTATTTAATTAATTTAATTCTGTTATTGCCATCCTGAGATAGCAATAACAGAACAAGTATCATACTACCTTGTTCCTTGTTAAATAGGCTTCTCATGCAGAGCTTGGCAGTACCTCCTACTGATCGTAACTCTGCCATTATTGTACTGCATGTTCTGTGCATTGTACTGATCTATCATAACATTGCTGTGCCAAAATATTGCTTTGTCATAGTTTTACCTTGCAGTTTTGTTACCACTTTGCCACTTTCATACCTCCTGTGCCATCATCCAGGCATCTACACTTCCTACACCATCTGTTAGGAACTCCAGCAGCCAATACCACAAAACCCGGAGTCTGTTCCGAAGGTCTGGTTTTCACGGTTGCCCCTAGTGGTGGGGACAGACTTGGCTGCAGACAAAGGGAGGGTCGTGAGATGGGTACTGGCTGCGGAGAACCCAGGAATGAGGAGTAATGGCAGAGAGCGAATCCGGTAAACTAGCCAAGGTCAGGGGTCACTTGCAGAGAAGAATAGTCGGAAAACACGCCAAAGGTCGGGGTCACAGGCACGGTAGCGAGATCCAAGTTACAGGC
The DNA here is from genome assembly GCF_038048845.1 of Mixophyes fleayi. Lineage (NCBI taxonomy): Eukaryota > Metazoa > Chordata > Amphibia > Anura > Limnodynastidae > Mixophyes > Mixophyes fleayi. The sequence goes on along the minus strand of NC_134409.1, from coordinate 25,590,783 downwards.
TGAAAGGTCAAGGGTCACTGGCAAACAGGCAGAATCAAAGTCCAGGCAGGGGTCATACACAAGAAGTCAATCCACAGGTTGTCACCAACACGATACAGGAGCAGACTAGCTGACAGGCAAACTGAACGCTATAACCGGCAGGGGGGCTAAACCCTCCCTGCCTTAAATAGTAACATGGGCCAATCAGGGCTTAACCCTGTGATGATTGCCAGAGTGAGGGGCCAAACAGAGAAGGCTAGATTAATTAGCCCACAGGCAGACCATTAGCGCATGCGCCCGGCTTCAGCACTTACCGGGGTGCAGCGCTTCTTACACCCGGCGTCCGGCCGTTGCCTTGACAATGGCCGGGCCCGAGTGACAGGTAATGACGTCCCAGCCATCTCCATGACGACCGGGACGCACGCCGGGACCGGAAGTGAGTCGCGGCGGTGCCCGCAGCCGCCGCGGCTCCTAACACCATTATGGCGCCTGCATCATCCTAGAAATTTCCTTAATCAGCCACTGCACCTCCTAGACCATCCAGGACTCTGTAGCACCTAGGCCCCTAGACCATCCAGGCCCAATCTAGGCCTCTGTACATCATGGCCTAAGTAGCTTGCAGACATCTGCAGCATAGTGGCCCACACTATGACTATTGTTCCCATTTGCTATTTTTGTCTCTCCTTACCCCCTCCCTTTAGAATGTAAGCTCTCACAGACAGGGTCCCCTACCTTAAGTCTCATATCTGTACTCTATGAGACCTAGAGCCCCACCGGAAATTTAAGTCCCCCCTCTATTTGTAACATGTCCAAAACTGAGCTTACTATCTTCCCTCCTGCCAGAGTCACTACCTGTCCTCAAATCTCCCTCACTGTCAATAACACCACAATTTCTGTAGTCTCCCAAGTCCGCTGCCATGGTGTCACACTTGACTCCGCCCTCTGCTTTATTCCTCACATCCAGACTATCTCTTAGTCCTGTCATCTCCACCTTAAAAACACTGCCAGAATACGCCCTTTTCTTATTCAACATGTAACCAAAACTATTATCCATTCTCTCATCATCTCCCGTCTTGACTATTGCAACCTCCTGCTATCTGGCATAACTGACACCCATATATCCACACTTCAATCCATCCTAAATGCTGCTGCAAGACTGATCTTCCTCTCTCACCGCTCCACATCTGCTGCACCACTTTGCAAATCCCTACACTGGCTCCCTGTGTCCTCCAGGATCAAATTCGAATAACTCACCCTTACCTAAAAAGCCCTTAACAATACTACCCCTTCATACATCTCAAATCAAAATACTCTCCCTCCCGTCCTCTTAGATCTACCTCTGACCTGTACCTTGTCTCATCTCTGGTAACCACCTCTCACTCCCACCTACAAGACTTCTCCCGTGCTGCTCCCCACTTATGGAATGTCCTACCACGCTCAATCAGACTTTCCCACAGCCTTTAAATCTTTAGACACTCTTTGAAAACACAACTCTTTATTTAGAGGGGACCTTATCCCAGTTAACATTATTCATTCATACTAATGCACCCTCACAACTATCCCAATCTCCACTCTGAGCCCCATTTGCTTCTCTTGTTTCAGCTATGCCCTCTTACACTTACAATGAAAGCTCTCTAATGAGCAGGGTCCTTCATACACTTAGTTTTCATGTCTGCATTTATTTTGTCTACCTTGTATGCCCGTTTTATGTATGTACTATTTTCCCTACTGTACGGCACTGTGGCGCCTTACAAATCTACAATAATAGTAATAAGGAATCACAGCAGATATCTCCGATATCTGCTTTGGTCCCACTCTTATCATAAGCAATAGCAGTCCCCATAGGTTTCTATGGGGACTGCTATTATTCATGATTTTCAGAACTTGTGCCTGATGGCTAATGGTATCTGAAAATGGCATCAGCCATTGAAGCCTATGGGGAGAGCATTGCGGTAGAGGGATCTTCGGATCCATGTTCTGTTAATTGTATCCATGCATTTATTATGCTTCTTATCTGTACCCATTGTTCTTATCTTGCACTTATGTAATTTTCTTGTATGTTCTAACCCCCTATGTGAATTTTTGGAGAAGTCACAAATTATTTTGTGAACCTTAAATTACATGAAATATGGCAGATTTGAACCAGTGCCAATCTATTCTCCAGTAAACAGTAATTAGCACTGTATAGTCAGCTCCCTAGCGATAAGTAACAAGGGATAGCACTTATTCCTGCTGAGTTATTGCACATTTTCACTTTGCTTGTAAATAACCCCAGAGCCTTCTGGCCTCATGCCAAACTCTATTTATGGTAAAAAAAAAATAATAATAATAGAAAAAAAAGAATCTTCCAGCAGCATAATGAAATGTAGAATCAGTTTGTAGAAAAAGCTATTATTTTATGAATGGATTTTATTTACAGCATCCTGCTATTCCCAGCAGCCGTATAGCTGATAATCCCACTGTATAGTGTGATACACTCATTATTTCTGAATACTGTGCAATAATTGTGACACTCCTGTACAATGGCCTAGCTCATAGTCCTGTCTGCACGATGTGCACATAGGAACAGGTGAAACGGAGAGGTGCATGCAGCGCTATCTGTGTATATTGCTTTTATTTAAATTCAGCACCAAGGTCATGATCTCATTAAACATCAATTTGACCTCTAACTATCAGATGGACCTGCATCTACTCTAAACATGCAGGTTTTCTTAATAGCCAATTTCTGTGTAACCCAACCTTCCTTCCTGGATTGCACAAATACTTTGTTAAATGCATACCCCCCAGCATTTCAGCACAGCAAAAAAAAAAAGACATTTGCAATTTTATGAAATAGCAGAAGTGCAAGTAGGTGGGAACTTATTAACATAAAAAATTTACTCTTGAAACACTGTTTCCATAATACAAAGATGGTCTCACAGCACCCTGTTCTTCCATGCATCCTGGAGTCTACATCCAATGATATGAGCACTTCTCTGCATTGTAGACATAGAGGAAACGCACCCCTAGTGTTGTAAGAAAACCCCTAAATAGAGTTGAGGTGTTAGGAGGTGGGGTTTTTCCAAGTTCCACCAAGAAAATATCTAGCTAGGAATGGGGATGACTGCAGTATATGGCATGCGATGGGAGGTATTTACCTGCAATCTGTGACTGGCAATGGGATGTATTTACCTGCAATATGTGGCTGGCAATGGGATGTATTTATCAGCAATATGTGGCTGGCAATGGGAGATATTTACCTGCAATATATGGCTGGCAATGGGATGTATTTACATGCAATATGTGACTGGCAATGGGATGTATTTACCTGCAATATGTCGCTGGCAATGGGAGGTATTTACCTGCAATATATGGCTGGCAATGGGAGGTATTTACATGCAATATGTGACTGGCAATGGGATGTATTTACCTGCAATATGTCGCTGGCAATGGGAGGTATTTACCTGCAATATATGGCTGGCAATGGGATGTATTTACCTGCAATATGTGGCTGGTAATGGGAGGCATTTACTTGCAATATGTGGCTGGTAATGGGATGTATTTACCTGCAATATGTCGCTGGCAATGGGAGGTATTTACCTGCAATATATGGCTGGCAATGGGATGTATTTACCTGCAATATGTGGCTGGTAATGGGAGGCATTTACTTGCAATATGTGGCTGGTAATGGGATGTATTTACCTGCAATATGTCGCTGGCAATGGGAGGTATTTACCTGCAATATGTGGCTGGCAATGGGATGTATTTACCTGCAATATGTGGCTGGTAATGGGAGGTATTTACTTGCAATCTGTGGCCGGCAATGGGAGGTATTTGCCTGCAATATATTGCTGGCAATGGGATATATTTACTTGCAATATATGGCTGGCAATGGGCTATATTTACCAGCAATATGTGGCTGGCAATGGGATATATTTTCCTGCAATATATGGCTGGCAATGGGATGTATTTAACAGAAATATGTGGCTGGCAATGGGAGGTATTTGCCTGCAATATGTGTCTGGCAATAGAAGGTATTTACCTGCAATATGTGGCTGGTAATGGGAGGTATTTACCTGCAATATGTGTCTGGCAATGGGAGGTATTTACCTGCAAAATGTGTCTGGCAATGGGAGGTATTTACCTGCAATATGTGACTGGCAATGGGAGGTATTTACCTGCAATATATTGCTGGCACTAGGGGTTATCATTGTATATGACAATGGAGGTACAGAGATGTGCGCTGACCCTCGTGTTTTAGTTTAGAAACCGATGTCGGTTCTAATACAACTTTGTGTTTCAGCTTTGCTATCGGTTTTGACAAACAAATGCAAAAGGTTTTGCTTTTGCTTTTGGTTCTGGATTTAATTGAAAATTGTGAAGAATAAGTAAAATAATGTAATTTTGAGGTGTTTTTGCTCCTATATTACTATTTATAACATTAACATTCATTTCCAGGCGTTTCCAGTCCATTTTCTAATGATCCCTTCCCAAAGGTCCCAATTTTCACCAAAGTTGGCCAAAGTCTGCAGTAAGCTGTCTTAATGAAGGATTTTTTAACTTTCCCATCATTGCATTTGCTTTCTCTGATTCAATTAAAAAAAAAAAAAACTGACTAGTGTTGATATCTCCCTTTCATTGCACCCAAACCTCCTTCGCGTGTTCAGACTTACTACTACTGTAATTGAAAAAATAAATAACCACAGGGACAACAATGTAAATTTGGCAAAAGGTCACAGTTTTTATTTAAACAAAAAGGGTGTCGGAGAGAGCAATGCGATTCAGCTAATAACTAATAGCAAAACCAAACAGTAAATGGCCAGATTGCTATTACACCACTGGTTCCAGGATATATTCCTTTACGATGTTACTGCTTCCTAGTAACTGTCATAAGGTTTTAGAACTAGCAGAAGAGGTCTTCTCCTATAGCAGCCTCCTTTCCCGTAGAGTTAGACGCACTCACAGGTACTCAGATGCCCCAGGACTTAACTCAATGTAGTAAAAGCTTATGAGCAGGAATCAGTAGCACGGAGATAAGAGAAATAGGGCCAAGAGCACGACCCACCACATCCACTGAAGAGGCAACAATAACTTAATTACAGCCGCGCGCCCCAGCTACTTGTCACTAGCCAGGACGTCATTGTTAGGCGTAGCAGTTGCCCTGGCATCAGAGTGAGTACACTCCTTCTTGTAAACCGACTCTGCTGCAAGTCTCGTGCAGTCCCCATTACCCCGGGGTTGGACGAAGCTTAGCCCAGGGGAATAATTTTTCCTCTCTCCCTCCCCACAAACATATATGCGTACCATGGTTTGATTCAGAGGGGCAGAACTATGGCACAGAGCATATAAGTAGACAAGTTATTAAAAGCCATGCTCTTAGCAACCGATAAATAATCTAGCAATGTATTGTATGCCTAATCTTTGAATTTTTGTAATAGGGGTGCAGGCCACATTCATCTCTCAGCAGCCTCATTTATTTATATAGCGACAGCAAATTAGATAAAATTGAATTGATTGAAAAATAGAAAAGATTAGAATATATAGCGTTTTTTGGGGGGTCCAGCTGCATGCTGACCCTCACAAACAGCCTTCTATAAATAAACATTTCACTGAATGACCCTTCCAAAATATTAAATAATTGAAAAATAGAAAAGATTAGAATATATAATGTTGTGACTCGGTTTTACTTGGATCCCCAACTTCGGATTTTGTCGGATTTCAAGGAATCCGACCCGCTCATCTCTAGTCTGTATCATTTAGTCCTATGAGCTGTGTTATAACCTGTGTTTTCTATGTAAGCTGTAATGGACAGTCAGGATAAGACTTACCATATATTTTACCTTCATACTTCATGTATAAATAAATCCTTTTAAATTTAATACAAATAAGACATACAGTCTTTTTCAAGTATTGGAAACAAGTTTTACTACTGTAAACATGTTAATGTATTTTCCATGATTATATAATTATCTACAGGGAGTACAGACCCAGAATGTCTTCAGGGGACTTTCTGAATGGCTGATTTCGGAACAAAGCAATAACCTGAAACAAACACTTTTTTTTAACTTAAATTGTTTTACCTAAATAATAAGTACAGCTGAGTCCCAAAGTAGTGTTTATTCCCATAGCCTTATCTAATAACAAGATGGAGACTAATAGTGTATTTATAGGATAAAATGTTGTTTTACACACTATACAATAGCACTTTACTTGTGGTGAAGTGAGCTGAAACCATCAGTGACTGTATCAGGTACGTACTGTGCTGCAGTAAATATACAGTAAGATACATTTATCATAGATAAAAGGTAGCTTGTTGTGTCCATTTTGTGGTTCATGCTACTGAATGGGCTGCAGGTAAAATGCTATTGTTTTACGCGTTTAAAGTTACCCAGTGTGTTTGAACTCTCAGAGCAAATACTGTAAACTTACAATTTTACAACTGCAGTAAATATTATTTACTAATGATACTTACACATGACTGACATAACTTAAAAAATCTAACGGTCATCCTGCATCATGAAAGCAACATACCTTGTGCAGAGGCTATAGACGACTGGGAGACACACTGGCAGGACGGATATATAGACAGGACTGATAGGACAGACAGGACTGGGAGACACACTGGCAGGACAGACACAGACAGGACTGGTAGGACAGACAGGACTGGGAGGAAAGACAGACAGGACTGGTAGGACAGACAGGACTGGGAGACACACTGGGGGGAAAGACAGACAGACAGAACTGGGAGACACACAGACAGGACTGGTAGGACAGACATGACTGGGAGACACACTGGCAAGACTGGTAGGACAGACATGACTGGGAGACACACAGACGGGACTGGTAGGACAGACAGGACTGGGAGACACATAGACAGGACTTGTAGGACAGACAGGACTGGGAGACACACAGACAGGACTGGTAGGACAGACATGACTGGGAGACACACAGACGGGACTGGTAGGACAGACAGGACTGGGAGACACACAGACAGGACTGGTAGGACAGACGGGACTGGGAGACACACAGACAGGACTGGTAGGACAGACAGGACTGGGAGACACATTTGTAGGACAGACACAGACGGGACTGTTAGACAAACTTGCAGGGCAGACACACAGGCAGGACTGGTAGGACAGACAAGACTGGGAGACACACAGACAGGACTGGTAGGACAGACAGGACTAGGAGACACACAGACAGGACTCGTAGGACAGACAGGACTGGGAGACACATTGGTAGGACAGACACAGACAGGACTGTTAGACAAACTTGCAGGACAGACACACAGACAGGACTGGTAGGACAGACACAGATAGGACTGTTAGACAAACTTGCAGGACAGACACACAGATAGGACTGGTAGGACAGACAGAACTGGGAGAACACTGGGAGGAAAGACAGACAGACAGACAGGACTGGCAAGATAAGCTTCAAGAAGCAGAGAAATAACTGCTTCAGCTAAAATCATGTGTAATTACCCAAGCTAAACTCCTACAATATATTTTCTATTCTAGGGAAATAATCCTCTAAGTTAAATATTTCGGATGTACCATCACTGTAACTAAATTGTTATATTTCATCACAAGAGAAGCGGTCAGTTGTGTGCTGCACTGCTTGACTTATACCAATATGAAAACATGGACTTTATTATTTTTGTTTAGAAATTGTTTATTGCCGTGAAAATATTCATTAAAACCCAGCAAAATAAACATATTGATAGTAGAGAAAGTGGAATTACATGAAAAAAAAAAATGATTCTTACATCTGATCTCTTTTTGCCTGAGTTCACAATCAGTATTCACTAAGCTATATTAAGGTAGTACTTAATATTCAGGGGAACTACCTATTTACATATTACATTCTATACTGCCTTAAGGAATGTATATTAAACACTTTGGAATTTATACTTATATCAAAAGGATAACTGCAGGGAATTGTCTCTACAAACCTTAATATAGTTTAGTGAATACTCTCTGTGAATTCAGACCCCCACCCCCCTTCCCAAATCATTCAATCAGCATTCAGCCTACAATAGTAACAACCTCTAATAACAGGCGGACTGAGAGTCAAATGCAGAGGAGGGCTGTCAAACTTTAGCCAGGGGGTAAGACTCGAATCAGCAACCTATATTAAAGGAAAGAAAATACAGGTGGCCCGGTGACCCAGCCCATAGTCAGGGCCGTATTTCCGACTGGGCACGATGGGCAGGTGCCCGGTGGCCCAGAGGGAAAGGGGGCCAAAAGGAAGGACTGCTGTAAAAATATCCTGTAAAAATAGCAAACAAAAAAAAACCCAATACAAATAAAAAACGTACCTTTTGCAGACACCTGACCGTTGAGATCAGGTGGTCAGGTTGCGATCCGGCTCCCTCCCTGGTCCCCTGTTCCGTGCTGTGCACATCATGCCCGACATTCACAGTGAGCACAGCACGGAGGAACGCAGAACAGAGACTCAGCAAGGAAATAAGAAGAAAAGGGGATCGGACTTGGAGAACTTTTTTTAAAAATATATAGATATATAAAATCACTTTTTTTTACATATATATATATATATAAAATTACTTCTTTTTTTACACACACTGTGTATATATATATCTATATATATATCTATATATATATATATATAAATATATATATATATATATATATATATATATATATATATATATATATATAGATATATATATAGATATAGATATATATATATATATGTGTAGATATATATATATGTGTATATATATATGTGTATATATATATATATATATATATATATATATATATATGTATATATAGATATATATATATATATATATATATATATATATATATATATATATATATACATAGGGTCCCCGGTACACTGCTTTGCCCAGGGGCCCACTAAGAGGCGTTATATTCATTATCAGTCTTCAGGGAGGTTTCTGGCACCCCTGACATTTATTTTGGCATAGCCGTGGTGTTACCAAATTATTAAATCTCAGTTCACCAAATGGCTGAAAGCATCTCAGTCTGGGCGTTCTATGGAGACAAGTGACCACCATGTGCATGTGGCCTAATAGTTACCATCCCTGGGTTTGATTGTCTTGTTATTAATCTGAGCCTGGTTATGTCACCATCAGGGTCGATAAATATTTTGTTACCCGGATGAAGGTGTATTTGTAAAGCATTAAAAACATTGGTTTTGTGCTAATACATTTAAATCAAATATGAACTGAAATAAAAACTTATTGCATGTGGAATTTCAAGGTCGCCACATTAATTTTCCAAATGACCCTAGCTCTAAAATCATTTGGAATAGCTAAAGCAGATTCCCCGAAGAGAAGCATACGCAGCATTAATAATGATCGCTGGATGGACCAGGACTGAAGTCAAGGTCTGCCCAGCGTTCAGAGTGATGGTTGTGTATATTCCACTACAGAAATCAATAAACCCTGATTTGAGTGTTGTTAAGGTATTACAGGCGCTGCTTGTGTCCAACAGCAGGAAGAGATCCTAAGCAGTCTACACAGCTGGAAATTATTTCCGAGTTGTTGGTTGTGTTCTGCAATTATAGATCTTGTTATGAAGCATCTTGAGAACTGGTACAGAGCTGGCCACCATCTGACACACACATACAATTTAGGAGTTACCCCTCTCCTGTTGAACTCTCTATAAATATCTGAAAGCCTCTTACCTCTAGACTTCCAAAAAGGTCTCTTCCAACACTTCTTCACTGAAGCCTCCTATAAGGATCTGACACGAGTTTCAGAAGCTGGGGTAGAATACAAGGCGAGTTAGGTTCACTATTAGGTCAAGGACTTAGAAAGATGAGATGCAACATAATCAGAAGGAAGCGAGATTCCCTACACTGGTCGATAATTAGGTACCAAAGGATGAGGACAGAAGTAAAATCAGTGGAAAGGTGGATTATACAGGTACATAACCAGAGCAGGAAAAAGCAACATGTTAGGAAATCTAAAGAGAGATCCTCTGGAGGGGCACCACCTAGGTGAGATGGGGTGTCTAGCAATATTTTCATGCCATCAACCAGGGGGATTGAGGTAGGGGGGTCTCTTCATCAACCCCCCCCCCCCCAACCCTTCCCCATATCATATTCCACCCAATCTTCCCCTAATGATCATTTCCTTTCAATCCCGCCAAATTCCTCACCTCCCTCCAGGTCATATTATGCCACACAGTATTATCCTAGTTCATAGTATGCCACACAGTAGTGTGCCCAGTTCATATTATGCCACACAGTAGTGTGCCCAGTTCACATTATGCCACACAGTAGTGTGCCCAGTTCATATTATGCCACACAGTAGTGTGCCCAGTTCATATTATGCCACACAGTAGTGTGCCCAGTTCATATTGTGCCACAATGTTGTAATCGTGCGAGCAGGGTTCTCTTACCTCTCTGTCTGTATGTATTACCCAGTATTGTTTTATTATTCTTTGTTCCCAATTGTAATGCGCTACGGAATCTGCTGGCACTATATAAATGGTGATAATAGTGCCCCACATTTCATATACAAACACATGATGATTAAACACAGATGTTAGTAAAATATAAGTAGCCAACAGCTCTATTTCTCATCTCTGGAGTTTGCACACAGAGCTCCAGTTCCAAAGGAGCATGGGCAGCCACTATGTTTTGGCCACTTTGTCTGTATTGCGGTAGCTTCAATATAGATAGGAGTAGCTTCAAGGCTTTTCTGTGTGCCCCTATCTTAATCTTATTGTACAATAACCCAGCACAGCCCGTGCTTACACCTATGGTCAGTACTTTATTCTATGCAGTGATAACTGGTAAAATTGTTCATATACTCACTATATTACAATTATCTATGGAACAGTCCACATTACCACTGCAAAATGGGATATTTAGATGCCTACTTCCCATCATTCTGGCATTTTTGCATTCATACCATAGGTAGAGCTATCTGGTTAGCCAATTACAGTGAAATATATTCATTAGATTGAAATGCAAAACTGTCCCCACTGGCCAAAATTAGCACAAGAATGATGGTAATGTTGTTTAACTTAACCGAACCATAACCAAAGAACACATGAACAAAATAGTTATTTCAAATATGTTATAATAGCATTTAGAACATGTGTATGCAAGAAAAGAAGAAGCAATGGATATATACACCAAGTTGCAAACCACCCATTTGAAAATATAATTACATGATTTATTATAATTAAAAAGGCCCTGAGTATACACACACACACACACACACACACACACACACACACACAGAAACACACATGCAGATATCTAAATGTTGGCATAAAAAATCATGCAGTTACAAAAGACAATAATAAAAAAGACATTAACAAAAATAATATAATAATATCTCATTTTTGGATAGAGTTGCCTTTTTCCCATTTTCTTTTTTATTTACAAGGACTTGATCATTCTTGTGTAAAGCTGACTCTAACTACATTGGTATAAACTCCTTCCCTACAGGTTATTTGCTTTCAAAAGTGAAAACAGTACTCTTCAATGGAATATACCAGCATGATAAAGCATGGGTTATTATAATACACACAGTAAAGCACAGTGTCTGCTTCCAAATGTGGATACATATTTTTGTCATTCTTTCCTCTTTAAAAGACTGAATTCTAATAAAGTTTGCAAACTCCGTCAGACTCAGCAGGGATTGCCATTAATGAGCCGCAGTTCTGCACTTTACCACAAGAGGGGTGAAATCTGGTATTGTTTTGTACCACATCAACCATTAATATTTATTCATATATCGCCAGCATATACCGCAGTGCTTTACAATCGGGCGCAAAATAAGTAATAAAATAAGACTGGGTATTAACAAAGACCCAAGAGGGCCCTGCTCACAATGGGAACATAGGAGTTTGTTATATGAGGTTAAGTGCTACATATTGCGTATTGTTCCAGCTAGAATACGATTGGATGCATTAGCGGCACTCTGCCCTCTTCCGTCCTCACACATCACCCCCCCTTGGGAGGGGTGGAAAAAGTTTGGAAATATGCTTTTACAATATTCAAACTTTTTTGAAACATACAGTACATGCTTTATGGTGCCCATTGCAGATTTTTAATTGGGACCCATAACAGGTGCACACCTAGATGAGGGGTTTCAAGCCTCCTGGAAATCCCAAGTGGCTGTGTGTAGCCCAGACCCTGCGCAGCTCATTTGGTGCACATGACTCCTCCCCTATTGGCCACTGGAGAGAGCGTCTCGGAGCTCTGATCTAACACATGGGATATAGGGAAATGTGTGTAGGGAGGTGCTGAGCGTTGGACATGGGGCTCTGTATTTTATAAGACATAACAGAGACTCTATAAATTATATAATATACATAGGAAAGACCTATAGATATACAATGGATAACAGTAGAGAGCACTTTATTATATCATTTGTATTAGATGTGGGCTCTCCATTGTATAATTGTATTAATATTGTATAATGGACAGGTGCTAAGGGAGAAGCATGTAGGTGAGTTTTGGCTGTGGCTGGAGTTGCTTGTGCAGAAGCTGGTGAGGGTGAAGTAAGAGGATGTTGGATGCAATCTTTGGGCTCTTTGGTGTCTCTGTTTGGGCTGGCTCCAGGGTGAGGGCTTCCTCTCTGCAATTACTACCTGGTTCATAACTAATGCAAGACCCAGACCACCAGGACCCAGACCTAAATACATGACTTTCTTCCTCAAGAACATGACCTGGCTGGTACTACTTGACCAGAAAGAGTGAGTGTGCCCAGCCCTGCACATGGCACGGGCTATTCTGGCAATGAAATGAGCACATCCTGCTGGACCACATACAGCTGTAGCCAGGGCAAATGTCCCTGTGTATGAAATCCTACCAATACAGGAAAAGCAGATAAGTACTGTAGGTATCCTCCAGAGGCATCCGTCCACCTCACACAGCAATAACCCATTGCTTTGAACCCATGAACAGTGTAATACTACTCAAGGGTTGGCATTAATCTATTTGCCAGTTTCTATTATGCGCTGTGATGCAGTGGTGTTGGTTTAATATCCACATTGAGTAGTATACGTTTCTGAACTCACCAAAGATTTTAAAAAAGTACCCATGCAATACTGCTGTTCATTTGTACTTATCAGTACTGTCACCCACTTATTTATCTATATGGAGATTTAATTTAAATATTATATGAAATATGATATCTTTATCTGTGAAATTGAGAAAAGCATATTGTAGACAACAACATCTCCACAGACATTTACTGATCTCAGGCTGACGATGCAACGTGTCATCCCCTTTATTTGTCGAAATCTCCCTAGTTCTACCATAGGGTTCAGCAGAAATGTACTGCAAATTGGGAGGAAAGGGGTCACTTGTTGCTCAGTACCCTGCCTCTCTCCAATCCAAAATCAAGCATTTTCTCTAGCACAACTCTCTAAATAGGCCACTTTCATTTTAAACTTTAGCTAGCAATTTCCTTCACATAAAGGCAGTGATCTAAGGACACAGACAGAACAGGTCAAGCATGGATGGAGACATACAGAGTGTTTGAATTGGCAGCAGTGTCTGTGTCAAAGTCCTTCACTGGGAACAGTGTTTCATACTTAGTTGAATTAGATCAATTGCCAAACAGCCGAATTTGGGACAATATTTCTTGCAGATCTGTGCATAGTAATTTCAGCAAGATGTTATAGTGCCAACTTAATTTTATCATATCAGTCACACCTACAGCAAAAAAACCATTCCTTCACACTTATTATACTCTACAAAAACACCTCTTTCACATCACACCTGTCATACCTTATACTGCCATATCCTTCATATCACACCTGTCACACGTTAAAGTGACACCTCTATCATAGCTCACCAATCTCACCTTACAGTGACACCTCTATCATAGCTCACCAATCTCACCTTACAGTGACAGCTCTATCATAGCTCACCAATCTCACCTTACAGTGACACCTCTATCATAGCTCACCAATCTCACCTTACAGTGACACCTCTATCATAGCTCACCTGTCTCACCTTACAGTGACACCTCTATCATAGCTCACCAATCTCACCTTACAGTGACACCTCTATCATAGCTCACCTATCTCACCTTACATTGACACCTCTATCATAGCTCACCTGTCTCACCTTACAGTGACACCTCTATCTTATCACACCTGTCACACCTTACAGTGACACCTCTATCCTATCACACCTGTCACACCTTACAGTGACACCTCTATCCTATCACACCTGTTACACCTTACTTGACACCTCCATTATATCACACCTTTCTCACCTTACAGTGACACCTCAATCATATCACACCTGTCTCACCTTACAATGACATCTCTATCATAGCTCACCTGCCTCACCTTACAGTGACACCTCTATCATAGCTCACCTGTCTAACCTTACAGTGACATCTCTATCATAGCTCACCTGTCTCACCTTACATTGACACCTCTATCATAGCTCACCTATCTCACCTTACATTGACACCTCTATCATAGCTCGCCTGTCTCACCTTACAGTGACACCTCTATCTTATCACACCTGTCACACCTTACAGTGACACCTCTATCCTATCACACCTGTCACACCTTACAGTGACACCTCTATCCTATCACACCTGTTACACCTTACTTGACACCTCCATTATATCACACCTTTCTCACCTTACAGTGACACCTCAATCATATCACACCTGTCTCACCTTACAATGACATCTCTATCATAGCTCACCTGCCTCACCTTACAGTGACACCTCTATCATAGCTCACCTGTCTAACCTTACAGTGACATCTCTATCATAGCTCACCTGTCTCACCTTACAGTGACACCTCTATCATATCACACCTGTCTCACCTTACAGTGACAGCTCTATCATAGCTCACCTGTCTCACCTTACAGTGACACCTCTATCATAGCTCACCTGTCTAACCTTACAGTGACACCTCTATCATATCACACCTGTCACACCTTACAGTGACACCTCTATCATAGCTCACCTGTCTAACCTTACAGTGACACCTCTATCCTATCACACCTGTTACACCTTACAGTGACACCTCAATCATATCACACCTACCTTACCTTACAGTGACACCTCAATCATATCACACCTGCCTCACCTTACAGTGACACCTCTATCATATCACACCTGTCACACCTTACAGTGACACCTCTATCATATCACACCTGTCACACCTTACAGTGACACCTCTATCATATCACACCTGTCACACCTTACAGTGACATTTCTATCATAGCTCACCTGTCTCACCTTACATTGACACCTCTATCATAGCTCACCTGTCTCACCTTACATTGACACCTCTATCATAGCTCACCTGTCTCACCTGACAGTGACACCTCTATCATAGATCTCATATCTCCCTTTACAGTGACACCTCTATCCTATCACACCTGTTACACCTTACTTGACACTTCCATCATATCACACCTTTCTCACCTTACAGTGACACCTCAATTATATCACACCTGTCACACCTTACAGTGACATCTCTATCATATCACACCTGTCTCACCTTACAGTGACACCTCTATCATATCACACCTGTCACACCTTACAGTGGTACCTCTATCATAGCTCACCTATCTCACCTTACAGTGACACCTCTATCATATCACACCTGTCACACCTTACAGTGACACCTCTATCATAGCTCACCTGTCTCACCTTACAGTGACACCTCTATCATATCACACCTGTCTCACCTTACAGTGACACCTCAATCATATCACACCTGCCTTACCTTACAGTGACACCTCAATCATATCACACCTGCCTCACCTTACAGTGACACCTCTATCATATCACACCTGTCACACCTTACAGTGACACCTCTATCAAATCACACCTGTCACACCTTACAGTGACACCTCTATCATATCACACCTGTCACACCTTACAGTGACATTTCTATCATAGCTCACCTGTCTCACCTTACATTGACACCTCTATCATAGCTCACCTGTCTCACTTTACAGTGACATCTCTATCATAGCTCACCTGTCTCACCTTACATTGACACCTCTATCATAGCTCACCTGTCTCACCTGGCAGTGACACCTCTATCATAGATCTCATATCTCCCTTTACAGTGACACCTCTATCCTATCACACCTGTTACACCTTACTTGACACTTCCATCATATCACACCTTTCTCACCTTACAGTGACACCTCAATTATATCACACCTGTCACACCTTACAGTGACATCTCTATCATATCACACCTGTCTCACCTTACAGTGACACCTCTATCATATCACACCTGTCACACCTTACAGTGGCACCTCTATCATAGCTCACCTATCTCACCTTACAGTGACACCTCTATCATATCACACCTGTCACACCTTACAGTGACACCTCTATCATATCACACCTGTCACACCTTACAGTGACATCTTTATCATAGCTCACCTATCTCACCTTACAGTGACACCTCTATCATAGCTCACCTGTCTCACCTTACAGTGACACCTCTATCATATCACACCTGTCACACCTTACAGTGGCACCTCTATCATAGCTCACCTATCTCACCTTACAGTGACACCTCTATCATATCACACCTGTCACACCTTACAGTGACACCTCTATCATATCACACCTGTCACACCTTACAGTGACACCTCTATCATAGCTCACCTGTCTCACCTTACAGTGACACCTCTATCATATCACACCTGTTACAACTTAGTGACACCTCCATCATATCACACTTTACAGTCACACCTCTATCATATCACACCTGTCAGTGACACCATCATCATATCACACTTTACAGTGACACCTCCATCATATCACACCTGTCACACCTTACAGTGACACCTCCATCATTTCACACCTTTCAGAGACACCTCCATCATTTCACACCTTTCAGAGACACCTCCATCATATCACACTTGTCACACTACAGTGACACCTCTATCATATCACACCTATCAGTGACACCTCCTCCTCTTATGAGAGTTTGCATTGACACATCAATCTGATGCTTCCACTACCTCACTTATTACTTAATTCCTTTCTATCTTCTATTCTGTCTTATTTTTCTTCTTGGTATCTCGGAAAATCTCTTCTCATTAGCCCGAGATTGCCCCCGGCCCCTTCCTCTGGAGCTGGAGACTCTAGAGATTAAAAGGAGCTAATTATTTTGAGCAGCGGAGCATCTTTCCCTCGGGCAGCAAGTAATGAGGATCTCTGCTCCTTTCTTATTTTCTGTGCCAGCTTGCACTGGCGGTTTGTAGCCAGCTTGTTGTGGCCATTTGTGTGGTATATGTGTACAGGAGCGAGGAATCTCTGCTATCTCATATTACACAGCTGTTCTGTCTGTGCATGGTAGCTGAGCACACAGCTGTATGGGTTGTAACCAGTTTGCTGCAAGCGTACACATGTAATTTCAGGACAAGGGGAACAACATGAACTTCTCAACGTAAATTATCTTCTTCTGCTTGCTTTAGCTAACAGATGGATGGTGAGAGCACTCAGGGCCATATTTAATAAGTAATTTTTTTCAACCAGACCTTCTGGTTCTGCAACCATTGTGAAGGCTGATAGGGATACAAGAGGAGTAAATAGCATTTAATCCCTGCCTTTCGGCAGAAATTGTACATAGTTTGCAGGGAAAAAAGTTCATTAGGTCTTGCGAGGTTAACAAAAGTTCACAAAGTCTCTTGTCAGGGGCAGGTTGGGCTGGAGGGCAGGGGGGCAACTGCCCCCTGGGCCAGTCCCATAATGGGCCACGTTGGGCTGGGTCACTGGGACACCTGCATTTGTTTTCTTTAAAATGTTCCCAATAGGATGCTGAGTTGAGTCTTGCCCCCCAGGCTAAAGTTTGCCAGCCCTCCCCTGTCTCTTGTATATCCAATAGCTATTTACATGGTAGGTGGGTATTATTGGAATAACGATGACTGATTGGCTGGTGAAGTCTGCTTAATACTGTAACATAGCTCTTGTGTGGTGGTGCTTCTTTGATATTTACAATGCCATCCCTGCCAAACAATCCCGATTTTTCCAAGACAATCCCTATTTTCAGTGTCCGTAAGGGGTGTGGCCTACTGGGAAACAGATGTGGGGGTAAAGCTGAGAGTTTTCCGTCAGGTTTGAAAAACCAATCAGATTCTAGCTATCATTTATTTTGTACATTCTACAAAATGACAGCTAGAATCTGATTGGTTGCTATAGGCAACATCTCCACTTTTCAAACTCACCAGAAAACTCTCAGCTTGATACATTTACCCCGTGATCGCAACAGAAATTGATTTAGATTGGATGAAGCTGGGTGTGGTTTGTACAGGTTAGGGGTGTGGCCTATTTGGTCGCAAATATCCAGGCAGGTGATTTGGCAAATATGCAATACCTTATTTACTAGTGCAAGTATGCTTAAGGGAAAGTAATTCCTATTAAAAAATTTAGGATTGAGATGTTGGGTAACAGTAGGTTTCTAACTGTGCTCCGACTTTCATAAATGTTTCCCAGACTGATTTGTTGGATATATAGGGCTAGAGTCAATTGTTCTAAAGAACAACACGGCCCGCGCATTATTACCGTTACTACGGTAATAGCTGCGCATTATTACTGTTACCATGATAATTTCTCAGCTGATTTTTACTCACAGCTTTAGGAGCCGTGGGCCTAATGGAATCTACCCCACAGCATACTTATTTTATTTATTTTTCACAGCCCATCCTTCAAACCCTCTCAAAGGTTTAATACATGCCACAGAACATTACATCAGCTTTAGGAAAAAGACATGACATAGTTTACTTTCAATATAACACTCTTGGTTTCGCCAGTGGAATTTGGCCTTAGGTGTTTCCGGTGCTCCCCAGCCACACAACACTGCAGAATGTATTGACTATCAATGTTCCAGATCTTTTAATAGACTATAAATTCCTCAGAATGCAAATGTACAAATACTTATTTACCAACGGGCGACATTCCTTATTGCTGGTAGAAAAGGGGTTTTGCCAGTGACATTTTTGTTTTTTTTGTTTCATCCATTACTTTTATATGGGTACCACTGTTGATAACTGTTACGAGCCGCGGCGGTACGCCGCATCCTGGCGTGAGGTAGCAGCCGAGCACGTGCATTAGTTTCAATACACTGTTATCTTTGTGGCATAGAGTAGGAGGGTGTAGGGACATCCTCCAACTCCAGGGGGAGCTCTCGCATGATTCTATTTGTCATTTATACATGTTCCTGGTTTGTGATATGACCTATGCTAGTTCCCAGCTAGTAATTAATTAGCAGCCTCCTTAAGCTCATTGTCAGCCCTGTCCTCCTCCTTTCTGATTTGTCCATCATAGTATTTAAGGCAGTGAGGACTGGGCCTCACTGCTGGTCAGGGCCGGTGCTAGGGTCCATGGCGCCCTAGGCAAAATCGGCGCCCTCCCCCCCCCCCGCAAAAATCGGCGCCCTCCTCCCTCCGTCTTTTCTTACCTTGTCTCACCACCGCCGCCTCTCTGCTCCGTCTCCTCCCCTCCACTCACTGACACTAGTGAGTGGAGGGGAGGAGACGGAGCAGAGAGGCGTCGGTGGTGAGCAATAGCCTCTTCCCCCCCCTCCCCATGCATCTGAATGCTGTGCGGCGGCCGTGACAGGTATGGTCAGCGGTCGCCGCACAGTTTTAAAATTAATTTCCAGTTCTGTGGCGCCCTCCAGAGCCCGGCGCCCTAGGCAAGTGCCTAACCTTGCCTAATGGGAGCGCCGGGCCTGCTGCTGGTTATAGTTCCTGCTCCGTGCATACTTACTTGCTCCCTGCTCTTTTCCCCTTCTCTGCCTTTGGATTGATCTTGCTGTGTATGACCTTGGACCGTGTACTGGACTCTGCAGTATTGCCTGTGACCTCGATCTCTGCCTGTTTCCTGGATTCGTTGTTTGCCGCCAGCCCTGACCTTTTGCCTAGACTACACCACCGCTGTCTGCTATTACACGATATTCCTGGGTTCTCCCCAGTCAGTGCACATCTCACGACCCTCTGTTTGTCTGCAGCCAAGTCTGTCCCCACCACTAGGGGCTTCAGTGAACACCAGACTTTTGGAGCAGATTCCGGGTTTTGTTGTACTGGCTGGAGGGGTTCCTAACAATAACATCATTATCTCTAGAAATAGCTCCACTGCCATATTTTGGATGGGGGAGCCTATTTATCAACATACCCATTGTATTAATGCCATCCCAAGAAAAGAGACCTGAAAAATAAATAATGAATTGATGATAAAAATATAAAAATAAATAAATGTTGCTTTAGGCTCTTTTTAAAATAAATGGGGCGATTGCCCTTCCCCCTAGATAATAAATCGTATTTTCTGGGAGGTTGGGAACAAAACGGTAAATATAATATAACTTATACATTAGATGTACTTTAATTTGTTTGAATATATGAGGAAAATAATATACTGTATATAGGCATTGGAAACAGAATAATGAAAATAAATAAATCAATAATGGAAAAAATAAAATCCAAGAATAACTCTACAATTCTATTGAGCTAACTCATCTCTGCTCCGCAAGCCCTGACAGCGACGAAGCAATAAGTCCGGCTCCGAGTCAGCACTGCTATGTTGTCTGGTGATGCATTTGAGACCAACAATATCAGTGAAAACGATATCCCTTTATATTTATTATCTAATGATAATTTCACATTATCACAGCATGAACATCATAACAGGAACAGGCAAATTATGGTATTTCTGTCACCGGTTGTAAATAGATTTAATAACACAATTCAACCTGTTTTAGGTGAAAACACATACATAATAAATAAGCATAAATTAAAATAGGGGAATTTCATTCCATGACATTTTACAATTCACAAATAAAGCGACACATTCTCTGAATGAGTGATCACTATGAGATAAAAACAACGCCATCATTTATCCTCACTAACTATGAAAGATATGGTGGAATTGTAATGTTACAGAGCACAAGTCTTTAGGGTCACCATCGGCAATATGGGGAGAGGGGGTATTCTCAGCCTCAAGTTACCAGAGCTTTTTATTGATATTACTGATCCTTATAGATCATAGTTGCCTACTGTCTCGGAATGTCCGGGAAACTAACGGAATTCTGGGAGTCCTCCCGTACTCCCGGGAGCGCAGGGCTACCTCCCTGTTATAGTCCCCCTCATTAAGTGATGGGGCAGGGCTTATGACGCGATTCCAGCGTCATCGTGGCCCCTGCTGTAATGGGGCCAGAGCCAAATAATGCGATTCACTGGCCCCGCCCCTAACACTCACAGCTCCTCCCGGATACCAGCGGGGTAATTTTGGCAAGTATGATATAGATACTTACCCCTTTACCCCTACTAATTTTGGAAATGTGGTTGTTGCTTTGCTTTCTCTCCCCTTCTCCTATGCCAACAGCTTTGTGATGTTTGTCAAGTTTGATGGGCAGAAACAGGCACAGAAGGAGAAGATAACTGATGCCCAGTAGTATGTACAGCAGTAGCAGTAATGCCCAGTAGTATGTACAGCAGTAGCAGTAATGCCCAGTAGTATGTACAGCAGTAGCAGTAATGCCCAGTACTATGTACAGCAGCAGCAGTAATGCCCAGTACTATGTACAGCAGTAGCAGTAATGCCCAGTACTATGTACAGCAGTAGCAGTGATGCCCAATACTATGTACAGCAGCAGCAGTAATGTCCAGTACTATGTACAGCAGTAGCAGTAACGCCCAGTAATAAGCAGAATATTTAAAATGTACATGATATATACTGTATATTACATAAAATGTGTTATTTTCTTTAATTCAAATGAATCTTATTTAAATTAATAACGTTTTTCTGGTACTTCTCAATTATACGTACACCATTGTAGTTCGCCAGCTCTGCACTGCTACTTCCACTTTTCAACTCTTCCGCTGTCAGGCTGACATGATGACTAATTCACTTATTCACTTGAGGTCGGCAGCAAGTGGATGTAACTGTGCCGTGCTGGTGAGCTATATGGTACCCATATAGTTAGTAAAGTACCTTTCATGTTGGTGAAAAAAATAAAAATAATTTAAACAGTACTGTATTAAAATGCTACTGTTCTGTGTACCGCCTGGATGATTGCTAGATAGGCTCACCCAACAGGATTTATTGCCAGCAGTCAGCCCATTAATATATAAGGAAAAGTGAAAACAAGACCTGTCACCGGCAATAATACCCGTTTTCTTTAACAATGGGGCTTTTTCCCTTTGATATATCAGCAGTGTTTTATTTCCCAAACTACCATTTAAAGATGGGTCGCAGCTCATGGGCCAGTGCTGTGAACTTGCCCCCTAGGCTAAAATGTACCAGCCCCGGTAATAAGCTTCCAGTAGTAGAGAACTGTAATAAGTCACTAGTAACATACAAAACCCATCAACATGAATAGTAATGTATAGCTATAAGCCACCAACATTAGTAATATCCAACAACAGAATGGCCAATAACATATCAGCCGATACATCAATAGATGTTATGTTTACTGCTGGAATACTATTAGACATTACTAATCCACCAGCAGTAGGGACCAAGAATATAGTATATCAGTAGCATTAGTGCCCAGTAATATGTCAGCAGTGATAGTAATGGCGATTAATAAGCTACCAATAATAGTAAGGCACAATCTAAGACATAATATTGTGCATTACAATTACTGATGGCTTAATAATGGCTATTACTGTTACAGATGGTATGTTGCTAGACACTAATGCGGCTGTAATATTTGGCATTGCTACTGCTGGTGGCTTAGTGATGACGAGTAATTTACTATCATTAAAAACAATGGCTATTACTGTTAATGTGTAACATATTATATGTCAGCTGTAGAAGTAATGCCAAGCCATATGTTCTCACCAAACCCCTCCTGTCGCTAACTGCTTCTCCTGACTAGCTACTTGCTTTGCCTTCAGTAGTGCTGGCCAGAGGTGCTTACTGTATCATGATGTTTTAGGTGATGTGACGGTTGGTTGTAATTGGTCAGGACCAGCAGCCAATTAGAACCCGGTGCTTTATCTCACTATAGCCTCTCACCCTTTCTTCCTCCACTATCTGGTCCTCTCTCGTACTGTAGGGAAAAAAATATTACAAAACATTTCTTTAATGCTGATCCCATACTAGTGCTCTCCACTAGGTGAGCACTGGAGAGCCTCAAGTAGAGTACTAGTTTTGTGGGGGTCTCGGGTAAGCTGCAGCTCCGCAAGTTTGTGTTGTTAGATTTTTACTCATGAATATAAATGTGGGGTTTTTTTAAGTCTTGAATGAGGAGTAGGATACCAGGCATTCATGTATGTGTCTGTTTTGCAAGTTATAGAATATTTGCATATGCTTAGCTCTAGAGAGAAATAGCTTTGGGCATCTCAAAGGTACAATTTCTTCTGCCAATTCACTTGAACCAGCTACATGTTTGATGTATGTGCCGATTACTAGTGATGACAGTCCCATGTGCAAGCTGTGTTTATTGTTTTTAATGTCTATATTATTAACAGGTGACATTAATAGGTTTTTTGTTCCTGTGTATACTTTTGGGACTTTATATTCCACGTATTGGACGTATCCTGCAGTGTATTGTCTGTTAGAGCAGAGTGGACCTAGACCTGTATTCAACAACAGATGTATCTTCACATCAGCTCCTTGTTGAATTCAGATATGGGTACACCCGATTTATGTGTGTTTTTATAAAAACCCACAATGCATTCGTTTTGCATGCCTTAATCACCACCATTTATTTTTATAGCGCCACTAATTCCGCAGCGCTGTACAGAGAACTCATTTACATCAGTGCCTGCCCCATGGGGGGTTACAGTCTAAATTCCCTAACACACACAGACTAGTGTCAATTTGTTAGCAGCCAATTAACCTACCAGTAGGTTTTGGAGTGTGGGAGGAAACCGGAGCACCCGGAGGAAACCCACGCGAACACAGGGAGAACATACAAACTCCTTACAGATAAGGCCATGGTCCGGAATTGAACTCATGACCCCAGTGCTGTAAGGCAGAAGTGCTAATCACTAAGCTACAGTGCTGCCCTTATTAATTAGACTCTCAATATTTAAATGGCCAGACAGAACCTTCATATTGACTATTTGGGCCCGAGTCATTAAGGAAAGTAAGGCAAAAAAATGAGTAAGTTTTATCCTGGACAAAACCATGTTACTTACAATGCAAAGGGTGCAAATTAGTTTACTATTTTGCACATAAGATAAATACTGGCTGTTTTTTCATGTAGCACACAAAATACTTGATAGATTTATTTTTACACTGAAATTTAAATATGATCTAGGAAATGCCCTGCCCCAACTGTAAATCTGACATTTTAAATTGACCTCCCCCTCCAATGCAACAAGGTGCAAAGTTACTCTTTTTCTTGTTTTACTTTCCTTAATGAATCAATCCCTTGTCTTTATGTAACTGGTAGCTCTTTGTCTTTCAGAATTCTGGATATTAATTGGTCCTCTGTAATTATTTATTTTGTGCTAATGAATATCAAAATAAAATGACCTCCTTTAATTCATCATTGCATCAATCAAAACCCCAGATAGGCTTTAGATGTCAAAAGAAGTTTACTTATCTGAACATAGGAAAATACAAATGTAAAGTCCCCTCCGACACAGTGTTGCAATCATCTGATATTATATTTTAAAACTATTTACTTAATAATAACAGTTACATAGCTTGTACATTGTAAGTTGGTAAATTTAACGGCTTATTTATTAACATCTTATATTGCCGGGGAAGTTGATTGTATTGGCTATATATTGATTTAAATGACACTACTATAAATAACCAAGAGGGCTGCAATTAAGCAGTGACAAACACTTTATATCTATTTATCTAATAAATAAGGAACACCATATACCAACATGTACCATGCTGAGAGAATACATTTAAGGGTTATTATGACAATAGTAATTTCATGACTGTTTCATTCATCCCAACCAAAACCCATTTTAGCCCCTTTCCTGGTAACCCCAGCAAGACATGTGCCTCCCAGGTAGAAGAAGAAGCACATTCATTTTCCCACCCTACTGGAGCTGATACAAAGTGCAGATGGGTTACAACGTGCAACCAAGCAGCAATCATTTTAGTAGTTGGAAAAAGCAGGCTGACATTTAGGAAGTATAGTTGTCTCTTCTACTCTTGTGTAGGATTGTGAAAAGCAGCATTGAGAAGATGAATGTCTAAAATTAGGACTGAGTACCTTAACACTTTCATTACTAATCCCAGAAGTTACTTTGCTGCACCTACTTTATATAGGAATATTGAGAAATATTATACATGTTGGGCCTGATTTATCAAGGAACGCAAAACAAACACATCGGGTCTGATTCATTAAGGAAAGGAAAGCAAAAAAAAAGGAGTAACTTTGCATGTTGGCAAAACCATGTTGCATTGGAGGGGGTGGTAAATAAAATATGGGGACAGATTTATAGTTTGGGTAGGACATGTCCTAGATCAACGGTAAATTTCAGTGTACAAATAAAGCTATTAAAGATTTGTGTGCTAGATGAAAAAACAGCCAATATTTATATTATGTGCAAAATAATAAACTAGTTTGCACCCCCTGCATTGTAACAAGATTTTGCCTTACTTTCCTTAATGAATCAGACCCATTGTGTATTTTTTTTTTTTTAAAACACGCATATATGTTTTAAATGCACACATCCATATTCAACAAGGAGCGGATGTAAAAATACATCTGTTGGTGAATACGGGTCTAGGTCCGCTTTGCTCTAAAAGACAAGACTGCAGGATATGTCCAATACATAAGTGGAATATAAAGCAACAAAAGAATGCACAGAAAAAAAACCTGTTCAATGATTGTCACTTGTTTATAATATAGTCATCGATGAAAAAACATTAAAATGTAAAAAACACTTTTTCCAACCCCATAAAATAAATTTATTAGGATGTTATAAATCTCTGCTTTACATAAAATACATTTTTACAGTTGCTCCTAAATACAAACACATGCTGTAGCTGGTACAAGTGTTACGACTGAAAATCAGATACCTTAGAGATGCCCAAAGCTTGAATCTGACATTGCTACATGATGCTTGAGCTTGGCATGCCCTTACTGTATATTGACTACGTGCATACGCCCAGTCCCCTTCCCATTCAGCCCCTGATATTGTAGGCTGTAGTAAGGTTCATTTGCGCTGAAAGATGAATTGGACGTTGCTGCGTTCTCTGGCGTATGTTGTGGTTCTTGCTATTTTCAGTGCGATTTTACGTTGTTACCAAACCCAGCCCCCACCTGTAGACCAATGAAGGTCTTATGTACAAGACACAAGTAACAGGTGCTCTTATGTCAGAAGATTGAAAGTAGACTGGACAGACTGAATAGAACAGCCGTGGTAACCATCCAATCAGCTTTGGTGACAACCGTTAAATGCAGCCTATGTACTTGAAAGTTTTCCAGGCTTTTATTACTGGAGATCCACTTATGGCCAACAATGAGTAGCACCCCCAACTCCCAAACTCCTGGTGTCTATTGAATGGAACCCCTGCCCTGCTCCTCAGGAGCTACTCACCCCATTAAAACTTCCTTCACCAGCTATAAAAGCTACTAATTGGGGTGATGAGATTTATTGAATAAAATGATTATTTTACTGGAATTCGCCCTTGATGTGTTGGCCACTATAAAGTATATTTCCTTAGAATTAGCAGTGTGACTTAGTAAATATACGTTGCAGAGCATCTCATACTTAGATAATAAGAACAGCGCCCAAAATGGTTTAATTCTTAAAGGGAAATTCCTTTCCTGCACATATTTTATTGCAGGAACTAATACACCCCACCAATTCCAGCTTATTTGCACTACTACTAGGCACAATGATAGGTGTTTTTGACACTGGGCTTCAGTAGTTGAATTCAGTGTCTGGGCGATTGCTTTGCTGATGAATCTGCCTTAAATTAGCCACAGTGGAACCTACATTTCCCATGTCTTCAAAGAATTTAAATGGATTAATGGATGGGTGTAATAAGCCAACCAACAAAAGAAACAGACCCTGATGGATATGGCTGTCCCAGGTCATGGCTTCCATGTGCCTATATAATAAATATTATTATTATTATTTATTATATTATAATTCCTCAGCGGCGTACTCACTCACATCAGTCTCTGCCCCATTGGGGCTTACAGTCTAAATTCCCTAACATACACAGACAGAAACACAGACTAGGGTCAAATTGTTAGCAGCCAATTAACCTACCACTATGTTTTTGGAGTGTGGGAGGAAACCAGAGCACCCGGAGGAAACCCACGCAAACACAGCCATGGTCGGGAATTGAACTCATGACCCCAGTGCTGTAAGGCAGAAGTGCTAACCACTTAGCCACTGTGCTGCCCTATACACCTCATTATTCTCAGCAAAAGAGTTAGATCACCAAATAAGAAGAACTGCTGAAGGTTGCTTGAGATAGGTTTATTAAATCTGACATATTGTACAATGGTATATTAGAATATCATTCTCAAAATGATCCTCATCCATCTCTTATTAACCTAATGATGTGGCTTATCGGTAGACTCATAGAGAGGTTTCATATAGTACCGACACCAACAGTAGTAGCAAAGAATACCTTTCTAGCTCTTAAAATATTATAACCTTATCTGATGCAAATAAAAAGCAACTTCAAAGATTTGATGTCCAGTTTCTGGTGCCTGCTCTTAATATCTAAATTAACCATGTACGGCTCTGTCTAGATCTATACTTGCTATACTGTAGTCATTCCAGCATTGAGATAAAATTTAAATTCAGATAATGTAATGACCTATTAAAAAGTATTTTACAAGTACAAAAGAATATTTAGTGCACTTGTTTTAATATAACTGCAAGGCATGATGTTTAGAGACACTATCATGAAACTTTATTGGTAATATGCTGTAGCATTGTTAAATAGATATTATTTTCAACATATCTTTATCCAGCCTATTTTGCTGTGCAAAATTGTCTCTCCTATGAAGTCTGAATTTTTCCTGCTAGCGGTTTTTACTATAGGTCTATAGATTAGCGAGCGGGATCCCAGCACTTAACCTGTCAGGATGACCAGAAAAGGTGTCATGTTTTAAAGTATCTTAAATACTTCTTGACACCTCTCAATTTCTGATACCTCATCCTGACAATAGCATAAGCAGGAGTTGGAAAGGTAACAATGGTTTAGAAGAGAACCACTATCTGTCTACTATTTTTGAGAATAAATAACACTTGATACATTTATTAATGCGTACAACATATATTAATGTAGGCATATAGCAATTTTAACAGTTGTGTACTTGGCTACATCAACGTGTGATTTCTTATGCTGTGAATGCTTGGCTGCCAGAATCATGTAGACTATATATTTTTTATTTTGCTTAACAAACTAAAAGATTAAAGGGTGTATTTATCAATCCCTCTAAAGAGGAAAATTAGAAGTGTAGCAACCAATCAGATTCTAGTTATCATTTGTCTAGTAGGTGCTAGACATTGATAGCTAGTATCTGATTGGCAGATACAGACAAAATGCAGAGTGTAGTTTCTGTCCACCATACTGGTCAATAATTAAAAAAATGGGGGTCTGTACAACAGGTGTCTGTTGCTAAAGAGAGACCTAGGAGCTTGGGCACCTGGGGTACTGCCCATATTGAGCCCCACCTCCTTTAAAATTCCAATCTACAATCAGGAGTGATGATAATATTGATAGATGATGATGTAATACTGGGTTCTTTAGGAACAATAAGCTCTAGTTTATGCTCAGGATAACCTAATAGTTCTTTAAGGAACAAATACAAACCAGACTTCATGCTTGTTAGTCTATTCATGTCATGATAGGGGAATTTTTCATATACATGTTTAAAGCATCATCATCATCATTGTTTATTATTCAGGCGCCACAGATTCTTTAGCGTCAGACAATCATTTTACAGATATAATACACTTCTTAGAGAGATGACATATATGAGTATAAAACACATAATA
The DNA here is from genome assembly GCF_038048845.1 of Mixophyes fleayi. Taxonomy (NCBI): domain Eukaryota; kingdom Metazoa; phylum Chordata; class Amphibia; order Anura; family Limnodynastidae; genus Mixophyes; species Mixophyes fleayi. The sequence goes on along the minus strand of NC_134409.1, from coordinate 25,561,920 downwards.
ACAGACACATGAATACAATTCAGAATAATAACACATACATGGATAGCCATTGGCTAACGATTACTGCTAGCTCAGATACTGGTATGAAATCCATGCATGTGAGTAAACAAACTTCAGAAGATTGAGTTTAAGGAATAGCATCAGGGTCATACGTGGTGGACAGACATGAGACATAGGGAAGAGAGGACCCTGCCCGTGTGAGCTTATATTCTGCAGGAATGGGGTAATGAGAGGCAATAAGTGCAAATAGGATACAAGTGGATGTGATGGACAGAGGAAGTAGAGAGAGTGGACATGAAGGTCTAAGAGTGGATAGGGAATGAAGAAGTGAGTTTTGAGGGAGCGTTTGAAGAATTTAGGTTGGAAGAGAGTCTGGAATGGAGAAGCAAAGAGTTCCATAGGTGGGGAGTAGCGCAGGAGAAATCTTGAAGGCAGGAGTTGGAGGATATGAGGTGGCAGAGAGTTGAAGGTCAGGGGTGGAATGGAGTGGTCGAACCAGAGTATATCTCATGATGAGATCAGAGATTTTGGAGAGCAAAGCATTAGTGAGGGCCTTGTAGGTGAGGTGAGCAACGTGAACTTAATTCTGGAAGCAATGGGGAGCCATTGAAGGGATTTACAGAGAGAGGCAGCAGATGAGAAATGGCAGAAGAGGAATGTTAGTTTAGCATTTAGGATGGCTTGTAGAGGAAAAAGGCAGGTGAGGAGAAGACCAGTGAGGAGGAGGTTAGAATAGTCAACAGGAGATAATGAGCAAGTGAATAAGTATTTCAGTTACCTCCTGAGTGAGGAAGGGCAGTATTTTAGCAATGTTGTGGAGTAAGAGGTGGCAAGACTGCGAGAAGGACTAAATGTGAGGGGTGGAGCTGAGAGTGGAGACGAGGATGTTACTGAGGCGACGTGTGCGAAATGGAAGTGAAGTTGTCGACTGTGAGAGATGCGGGGAGGTGAAGTGGCATTAACAGAGGGAGCGATGAGCTCAGATATAGGCATGTTAAGTTTTATGAGTTAGCTGACCTAGGCGGAGATGAGAGAGAGAGACAACTGAACACACGGTATAGGAAAGAGGGTGAGAGGTGGGAGGAAAGTATATTTGGGTGTCATGTGCATAGAGATGATAGTGAAGGCAGAAGAAGTAGAGGGACAAGAATAGAGCCTTGGGGAACACCAATAGAAAGAGGAAGAGGTTATTTATGTATTTCTCCATTTACTTTAGGATATAAGCTCTCCTTTTACTATTCCATCACCCTCTGTACCTCTTGGCCTGCTTCCCTAGCCCTGTTTTCTTAAGCTTAGGCCTACTTCATGCTGATTACTATCATCACTCTCACTCACTCTCCCACAAATCATTTGATCTGCATTACCATGTAACCTGTATTTTTTTATTCATTCAGTATGTCTGGTCTTATTTTGTTCTTCATGGATCATGTTATGTGTTATAGATCACTGCTTTCTGTATATGTCATGTACAGCACTGTGGACCCTTTGCAGCGCCTTATAAATAAAAGATAATAACAATAATATTAATACTTTGGATTTGTCTTCCAACATCTTTTAACAGATTCATCCTGGATATTTGTTTCTATAAGGGTGAAGTATTTAAAAACTTTGACAAAATATACTAGCTGTGGATTTATTGTAACATCAGTTGCTAAGATATATCAAAGGCATCATTTGGCTATCCAAGTTGCTCATAAAAGCCCTGGATCCAGCCTCAAGTACAGGCCTGACACACCTGTGGCTCTCTAAGTGTTTTGAAACTGAAAATCCCATCCACTGGCAAAGAATGCTGGGTCTCAGAGGTGGAAGTAGCGAGCTGTGGGCCCCGGTGCAGGGAAGCGGGGAGGAGGGGAGGAGGGAACAGGGGCCCCGCAGCTCGCTAGTTCTGACCCTCTGCATCTGCCATGCATAGGGCCCCACTATCTCCATGGGCCCCAGTGCACCGTACCTGCTGAACCAATGATAGCTCCGCCACTGCTGGGGCTTGTAGTCAGGGCCCTCTTAAGAACCTCTTGGGCCCCCGGGCACAGCAGTGCACCGGGGCCCCTATATATACAAAAATAAAAAAATTATGATTATATATATGGGCCCTGCAGCCCAGGGGGGCCCGTCGGAGGCAAAAAAAAGAAAACCCTGAAAAAAAGAAGAAAATACTTACCGTGCTGTCAGCTGGCGATCCGGCTCCCTCCCTGGTCTCCTCCTCCGTCGCGCTCCGCAATGGATGTCGGGCGGGCGGGACGTCATCACTGACATGCACTGCCAGCGCGATGGAGGAGGAGACCAGGGAGGGATGCCCAATGGGAAAGACGGCCCTGCTTGTAGTTCGATGGAGGAGGAGACCAGGGAGGGATGCCCAATGGGAAAGACGGCCCTGCTTGTAGTTCGACAACACCTGGAGCGACACAGGTTAGCCAGGCCTGCTCTGGTATATATCCACAGAACTGTCAAAGTAATTTTGATTCCTGGCAATTCCTACAATGTATTTTACAAAGTTGTATTCCCTTCACTATCAACTACACTAATATTTTTCTTCTGCATATTCCCTTTCAGAACTGACAACATTTCAATAATCATGATGGTTTAACATATTTACATTATTTCTCAACAGATCACTGGGCTCTGGCTGTACTACCGGTGACTCCGCTGTTAGGAGAAGATGGGCAGTGATGGCGCAAGCAATGCCCTTGGTCCTCTACGGGTTGGAATACACCTCGTTGTGCTGATATGTATACTTAGGCACTCAAAATGCTATGCTGAAGTGCCCATGAGCCAGGCACCGGGGATGCGCATCCCTGCCAGAGGAGGAAGCAACCTGACAGATCACGGGTCTGTTAACAAGCACCAGCCTCTGGTCTTTAATCATGTCTACAATTTTAACGTTCCCCTGGGATTCCCCTGCACAGTGGAACAGGAAACTCCAGAAGAAGCAAGCTGGGTGTCTCAGCAGACAGAGAATGCAGCAGATGCCGGGAGCCAGATAACCTTTACGCACAGTATTCGAGTCCCGCAGAGGTTATGTCAGTGCTACTCAGCCCCACTGGCCGTGCAGCACCTCCTGAGCAGGATTGAGGCTCTGGAAAGAGAGGTGTTGCTGCTCCGAGATCGCTGTAATGACAGGGGATGTCAGGATGCAGAGGCCACAGGTACGAACACTTTCTTCTAATCCGTTAATTTTAAACATCCTCTTTCAACATTTACAGACTCATTGCAGAAAGATTAAACAAGCCCATAAAATGCAGGTTGTCAAAATCTATTAAAAACAAATGTAGCCTATTCATATTCATAATTGTGGCTGTATTTGATTATTGATTCAGCAGACAGTGTTTTAGGGGATAGGTGCACTTTAACCACATGCTCCTGTGATCTACCATATTGATATACTAAGACCATCAAAGTGACTCAAAAGTGTATGTTAACAGTTTCTCAATAAAGTTCTAGCATCTAAAAACAGGTTAGATCAGAAAACTATTGGGTGGGAAAAAAAAAACGGGCAGATTAGACCGTTCCATCCGATCACTCGACGGCCAGGCTTGGTGACACACATGCTGGAATATGTTCTCTCAATGTGTTTCCCCCCATGTATTCTACTCTACATTCCACTTAACATTAAAAATGAGTGACACATAGGATTACATTCAGCACATGGACTAAGAGACTCGTCAGACAACAGCACCTGCAAAAAAGATGGGACGGCTGGAATTACACATTATTTATAGGCTTATAATGGGAACTCAGATCGATGCCATCTGTACTTTGCAGAGTAACTACAGACTTTATCTACGGTACATACACAGCGTGTTCTGAAGTGTCAAGTACTATTCAATCATGTTGTTCCTTTGTATGATACTAGACAGAATAGAGAGTTATCCATATATTACAGTACCTTGTCTTTCATTTGAAAGTCTGCTCAGTACATTCAGCTTCAAGTCAACAGCTCAGGGAATCCAACACTTGTGTAATTCAGTGAGCTGAAGGCAGATTTAATTCTTGTGTAAGGCCAGGGGTACACAGGCAAATGTAATTCTCTACAATTAAATCTGAGATTTTATGCGATTAATCTAGTGAAATTATTTATACAATATCATCATCAATTTATATAGCACCACTGATTCTGCAGCGCTGTACAGAGAACGCACTCACATCAGTCCCTGCCCCATTGGGGCTTACAGTCTAAATTCCCTAACACACACACACAGACACACAGACACAGACACAGACTAGGGTCAATTTTGATAGCAGCCAATTAACCTACTAGTATGTTTTTGGAGTGTGGGAGGAAACCGGAGCACCCGGAGGAAACCCACGCAAACACGGGGAGAACATACAAACTCCACACAGATAAGGCCATGGTTGGGATTTGAACTCATGACCCCAATGCTGTGAGACAGCCGTGCTGCCCACGTAACATCCCGTGTTCTCTATTTCAGTTACCATTTGCTGCCCATAATCTCCAAAGATCTCTTGAAAGAGTGATTAATCTCTCTTCCCAGTAATCGCCTAAACTTCATATGAAGCCATTAAATTGCAGCACTTGCAATTGAAGGCTGTCAATCGGGCTACATAATCTTTGTTATGAGATTAATCTCTTGCGATCACATGACTAAAAAGAACCCATGCATTCTAGCCATAACACATCCAACCAACAATATAGAACCCGTGATCCATTAGCTGCTAATCTGCCCAACTGTAATCCCAACATGTATCACTTGATCATGGAATTGTTTATCTATTTCCATTCTATAAAGCTGATCAAAAGGGATCAATTTTTTCTACGAAGTGCAGTGCTTAATCACAAACCTTGTTTTTGTTTAACTTTATGTCCATGCAAGAACACAATACACCCCTTTCTAGGCTTACTAACATTGCACTGAACCATAGGAACTGATCAGTTATTTGCTGCTTTCTTGATTTCTAAAAGCACAAAACATGTTCCTCTCGGAGTCTACATGCCATTTGCACCTGTTTTTCCACAAATGCTCCTCAATTTTAAGCAACTGTTATATAATTTGCACGCAAAGATGTTGACATCTGAGGAGTGCAACATTTTGCACCTTCTTAAGGGAGGAGCTAGACAAATTTCAGAGCTGACTGCATGCTAGGAGCATGAATGCTGTAGATGTGTGCTATGTTTGGTTGGCGGAAGTGACATCACTGCTATCCACTTGCTATTCAGGAAGTGCTGGCTGGGTCTCCTGGACAAAACCATGTTACAATGCAAGGGGTGCAAACTAGTTTTCTGTTTTGCACATAAGTTAAATACTGACTATTTTTTCATGTAGCACACAAATACTTGATAGCTTATTTGTACACTGAAATTTAAAGTTGATATTTGTGTGCAGGGGCGAACGCAGGATTTAGAAGGGGGGGTTTCCGCCCCCCCGGGAAAAAAAAAATATTGCAAGAGGGAGCTGATGCGCAGCAGCTCCATTTCGGTGAGTCTGAATTCTACTGCAGCCGCGGCGCTGTCAAGCAGCATCCGCGGCAGTGCTGTATTATACTACAATACAGCACTGCCGCGGACGCTTCTTTGACAGCGCCGCGGCTGCTGTACAGTACCGTTGGTTCGCGGAGGGGAGGGGTTACTGGAGAACCAGAAACCCCCCCTGCGTGCGCCACTGGTGTGCTACATGAAAAAACAGTCAGTATTTAACTTATGTGCAAAACAGAAAACTCATTTGCACCCCTTGCATAGTAACATGGTTTTGTCCAGGAGACTTAAATAAGAAACTTCTTAATTTAAGTTCCCTAATGAATCAGGCCCATGTTCTCACAGTTCTCTAGACTCTTCTTCTTGATTTAAACAAATGTCCAACACTCTTTGCACCATGAGTGTTTTCAGTTGGACCCATAACCCCACAAAAGTAGGTGCAGATTGATTTCTGGGAGGAATGTGGATGTGTGCCAACGTGGACAAATTTGCGCAATATGAAAAGCAATGTGTGTGTTTGTTTTACACTTTCAGCTTTTATTGTGTAACTAGCTGTAGGCAGATTAAAGTTAAGTGCTGATTAGTTATTATATTTTAATGCACATTTGCACCTAAATGCACTGTCAGTAAATAACCCTCATTTAATCAGCTAATAACAATCTGCAGCCAGGGCTGGCGCTACCATGCGGAGAACTAAGGCAGTCGCCTAGACCATCAACATTTCAGGGGCTCCTAAATTAGTGGCATCATGTTAGTGGTACCAACTAAGTGCTGGGGATTTATATTAAACACACGCCCTTCTTCTTTCACTGATAATGGGGAGGAAGGGATGTGTTTATTTCAATTAACTTGAGTAGCTCTACCTGGTGCAGTGATGGTGCTGGCTGCTGGTTCTCTGTATTAGAGCATGGCTGGGAGTGTGGCGCTGCATGGTGACATCACAGCACAGCGCCACACTCCCAGCCTATCAGTGACATGGAGAGGCAATAGTATCACAGGCAGCAGTGACGCTGAAGTCACAGCGGGGCACAGCGGAACACTTGAGGTGGGGGCATTCTAAGGGGGTGGGTATCAGGGGCAAACGCAGGATTTGTAGAGGGGGGTTTCCACACCACGCCGCCAGTGGGCGTGACCAGAATGCATGTGGGCGTGGCTTTAATTGTAGACAGTGGCTGCTCTCCAACTCTTCCTATCCCCATAATATACATGGGCAATGCTGCGTGTACTACTGTTAGGTGCACACAGCTCTCCCTTTTCAAGCAGAGCTGTGTGAAGCGGGAGCAGGGTCCAGCCACCTCAATTATACAGTGGCTTGGAGGGGGGGTTTCCAGGCACTGGGAAAACCCCCCTCGGTTTGCCTATGGGTATGAGGGGGAGGAATAGCTAGGGGTGTCCAAAACCCTTAAACAATCCATGTAAATCCTGGCAGCCAGAAAGTTCTCTGTAGTAAGTGTAAACAACCTGTGGCTCCCAGGATATTGTGGAACTACAAATCCCACCATGCCCTGCCAGCCAGAGGTTCTGTATACCAGGCTTAGACAACCTTTGGCTCTCTATCTGTTGTGTGCCCTGTCAGCCAAAGGCCTTCCTGTGCACTAAATCAACGTACTTCTTGCAACGAGTAACCTATCACCGATCTCCCTAGTCAATTTGTCTTGTTCTTACATCTAATAGGAGGTTAGACAACACTTGCTGCCTGGAATAGATCCAGTAACCTTATGATAGCAGATAAATTCCACGAAGGGCAGCGAGGCAGCACATTGGGTCAGTCTCTGCACGCAGACAGAAGATGTGAGAGAACACAAGTGTTTAATGAAAGGGTGATGGATGCGATGAACAGTTTCACAGCTGAATTTACATGAAGACAGCAATAAAACTTTGAAAATGCTTAGATAACACACAGGAGAGCTCTACAAGGTAACAGAGCGAGGAAATATAGTAAAGACTAATTAATACTTATCTGACAAGTATTTATGAGGAATGGAGTCTCTGCAATCTCATTAGACACTAATCTCAATTCTGTCAGAGCAGAAGGTTGCTAGGTCGATGTAGTGGTCACTAGGAAAAGTGGATTGTTAAGTGGGAGAGGAAGTTGCAGTCTGAAGTATTGATGAACATCTTGGGCAGAGAGAAGGCAGTGAAGCTTTGCAAACACAGAGGAATCAATGCCGAAGGTGATGAAAGGGCAAACACGGGAAAATGATGGGATGTGATTTCTTTGATTAGGATGTCACAGACTTATGGAAAAACAGACGTAACCAGCAATTATTATAATACCCCAAGGGCTAAACTAGTGTTTTCCAAAGACAAACTATATCACAATTATAAGAGAGTTATAGGTTATATTATAGTTTATTTCTGTAATGAGATGTGACAATGCAGGACAAGAAGTACATCTAAAGGATTCATCATGAAGCAATACATAGCTTTGTTTTTTCTTTACATATAAACTGTTTTATTGAAGCAAATATGGACAATGACATACAAAACAATTCACATATCCATGCAAAAATGAATACAATACAACCCCAAGAATCATAAGAGAAGTTTTCAATATACAGTATAAACATAATACAACTGTTCCAATGACAACAGATTTATTGAAGCAAAACTGCATCTATATCAGTCTAGCAAGAAGCAATGACTAGCGTTAACATAACTGGAGTCCCAGGTGTGTCCAGACATGGTGTAAATGCAAGCTTAGGGGGACGAAAATCGCCAGAAAATTACAGACTTGCTACCCAATCATCTCTAATAACTGTGAGAAGAATCTGATATGTAATCAGGGTCACAGGACAGAATGAGAAATCAAAAATAGGATAACGTTTAGGCGTAACCTATCCTTCAGTAATGGTAATCGGAGGATCATTCATACCATGAAGTAGACTTAAAACAAGATTGAATCTGGGATTTGATGGAGCTAGGCAAACAATCAATAAAGCTCTTCCAAACTTGAAAAACACCTTTGATTCATTTTTCTTTACACAAAGAAGATTGCATCAAATCCATCCAAAAAATGTAAAATAGTTTAGTCTTAAATTTAGATAAAGTTGGCAGGGCTTCCTGAATCCATACCTGCAGTAGGCTTTTCGTAGCAGCAATGATTAGTAATAATTTCTAGCTACACTTGGTCATTTTAAACGATACAGGGGTTAAAACCCAAAACTGCCCATTCCAGCGTCAGAGGAGGCTCAGAGTTCAATAAAGTATCATAGGCATAATGGTGCATTTGCCTCTAGAATCATCTAATATAAGGACACTCCCATAAACAATGAGAGAAGGAAGCATCGTTAGCATGGCATTTAGGGCATCTGCTAGAATCAGTCAGGCCTATAGTGAACCTATGATGTGGAGACAGGTCACCTCTATGAAAAACATTGTAAACAAGCAGGGTCACCTGACGTTGCGTGGATCAGATTTGTAATGTGTAGCAGTTTTTATATATCAACAAATTATTTGGTAAATAGACCAAAAATGCTATTTAGAAAATAAGATTTGTTGCTTTGCGGGTTGTTGTGTAGTCGCGAGGTTTCCTTACAGCTGTTAAACAATTGTTTACAACCAAAAAATGATGTCTTCAATATTTGTCGCTCTGTCGCTTTTTCGTCTAATACCTCACTTTTTCAATACTAAATAATAGCTCACTTTTTCAATACTAAATAACTATATAACATTTGGCAGCGTTACCTTGAGAGCTGTGGATGATACAAACAAGCAAACTTTGTCTTTTATATACATAGAGAAGAATAAGACAACGTCTTAAGTAGAATATCTATAGGAATATGAGGGGAAATAGTCAAGCCGTGGGATAATTCCGAACATGTTCAAGCAAAGTCAAAGGATCCCCTCAGAAGTCTATAATGAATAGAAATAGCATTCCTGCCAGAAGGAGGTTTATCCAAGAGCAGATCAAGGTCATTGTGCCAATCTGCAGGGGATTAGTATCCCAAAACTGTGTTTACATAATGTCTCGCCTGAAAAATCACAAACGTGTGTGTGTGCGGATGGTCAAATTTACCCAAAGTCTGAGCTACTGTACAAGATGTCTGTGAGGAAGCAGTAACCAATGACTTGACCCCTTGATTTCCAATGACTAAAAGGATAGGAGGCTTGTCCAGATTGAAAGCTGTTTTATTCAAGAAAGGGAAGTATAACAAGTTATGGCTGTTAATATTACATTTATGGCAAATAAAATGCTGGGACTTCCAGACTGACATTAAAAGTGGGTTATCCACAATTTCAGTTGGAATTTCCTTTTTATTTATAGGCAGAAAGGCAGTGAAGTGCATATCCGACCGAAACGACTGCTCTAAAGCATAGTTGACATAGTTATTTCCAGCATACATCCAATCTTTAATGTAGCAGAGGGTGCTCACATGACAAATAATTTCAAGTTAGGGAAGTTGATGCACCCATCAGACTGGCTTTGCTGAAGCCTACAAATTACAATTCTGCCCCATTTGCACGGTCAAATTCAATTCCTAAATTCTTTGTTGAGAAGCTGTTCATCCTAAGCCAATAATAGAATGGGCAAAATTTGTAATGGATATAAAAGTTTAGGAAATATGATCATCTTGATTAAATTTGCATGGCCTAAATAGGAGAGTAGCAAATGTGTCCAAGTAGCCATTTTGTCGACTGCATGCTTGACCACCTTTCTCATGTTAAGGGTGGACAAATTGTGTATATTTTTTGGCAATTGAATGCCCAAATAGGCGAATGATTTGCTGACCCATGAAAAAGCGTATTGCCTGGTCTCAAAACCTAGGAACATCGCTACCGATTTTGATTGATTAAATATAAACAGGATACTACACCATAGTCCTCAATTTATTGAATAGTGGTGGTGATAGGGTAAGATGCAGATCAGATAAGAACAACATTTAATCATCTGCAAATGCAACCATTCTAATCTCCTACATGTATCCCTTTCCAATTTGGATAAGATTGCAGAATGCGAAGGAGGGAATCCAATGCTAGTTTAACTAAGAGTGATGAGAGAAAGCAATCTTGTCACATGTCACAAGTCATAGTTTTTAGGGTGCTAAATTGGCCATTATTTAAAAAGGGAGGTGCTAGGATTAGTATAAATGCATATAATAAATTGAGATAATTCTTGTGAAAACAGCCTAATTTGAAAGATAGGTTGAAGGTGTTTCCAGGAAACAGTATCAAATGCCTTTTCGTCATCAAGGCTTAATAAAATGTTGGGCATCCTTTATTATGTGGACATTGACACAATGGCTGCAGTAGCAGACCGAACACCTTTAACACAATGTCTATTATGGGTAAATCCAAATTGATGGGGCGTATTACATCTGTTTCTATCGTTTGCAATAGAGATTCTCTGATGCGAACGCTGTGGTTTCAAAGCACAAAGGTTTTATCTGCAAAATAATACAAGACAGAGTTTGACGTTTGGCATGCACAAGCTTCTATCAGAACGCTCTGGTTTTCAAAGCCAGAGGTGAACAACTGTACAGTTGTAAAAAGCAGTGACATCACAAAGATACACAGTTACAGTATTAAGATCCACATTCATTCATAGGTCGTTGGTTCATGACCTCCAAAGAACTTGACGTGCCATTGGTTGATTCCTCTGGTCATTGTTCCTTGAAGTGGGCAGATGTCATTCCTCAGGCTCCCACCTCTAGACCTGTATAAACCAGTTCTTTTATGGCATCTCTGGACTTGCTATTTGGTGTATGAAATGTGATATAATTTATAACTTGTGCTTGCAATGTGCGAAAGCTACATAAATAATACCAGAAACGTTTTCATGCAGTTGCGAATAGAATGAAACCAAACTCGATGTAATTTAAATTAGCCTCTTCACAACTTTATATTTTATTTTCTTTTAAAGATAGAAAATATGTTGTGATAGTATTTTTTGTTGCGTAATAATCGCATCGCAACTGATTGTAATGTACAGAAATGATTAATTACCTCCAATTATTAAACTTCACCAGATGTAAATAAGACTGGCAAAACAGACTGTAATCTGTTAGCTATAACTTTAGGTAATATTTTGAAATCCAAATATAACAAACTATTAGGCCTATAATAAGAAATAAGATCCGGGCAGTTCCCCGGTTTTGGGATAAAGACAGTGTGAGCCTTATTAAATTTAGGGAAACGTAAATGATCCTTATGTAATTTCTGATAAAGAAAAGTCAAGAAAGGGACAAGATTTAGTTTTAAAATCTTGTAATATTCCCCTCAGGGCCAGGAGATTTGTTGAAGGCCAGAGTTTTGATTACATTGTATATCTGTCGTTTAGTAATATCAGAGTACAACAATGATCGTGTCACTAGTGAGTTTGGGCAGGTTTGACTCCCGCACAAGACTTTCATGAAGGGATGGATTGTCCTGGCAGGCCTCATAAAGCTTATTATAATAGGCTTGAAAGTGAGACAGTATGTTAGAGGTTAATAATAAGGACATAATTACGTCCATTTTGTAGGTGAATTCAAATCAGCCACATTTCAGGAAGCCACAAGGAGACCTGTATATCAGGATCCATCAATCGTGGAACATTAGTCATAGTCATGAGAAGAACGAGGATGTGATGTGAAGAGTATTGTAAAATGAAAATAAACAATTACCCTTTCACAGTAGTCAAAAAGGTGAGTCATGTGAAGGCAGGGGAGCCGGACGCCCCTTGGGAACCCTCCCATGCAAAAGAACACAACACAATGAATTTCAATGATAAAAGATACAAAACAGAAATATATATTTGTCCAGTCAAGAAAATTATACAAAATGAGCATATGAATATTGACAGTGTCACTCACTGGACTTCTGGACCTGGAGTCAGGCCGCTCGTCCCTCTGCCGGCGCCTGGACCGCGGCTAGGCCGTCCACCATCTTGGCGGTGCTTCTGCGCATGTGCAGACCAAGTGGGACTTCTATAACCTTTCCTTACTTGGTATTGGCTATCCATTAGCCTTTCCCTATTTAAAGCATCTTTGACCTCTCTCTAATTGTCTGTTCTGGATTCTCACTTCCCTGTGACAACCATGGTCTACCTTCCTGTGGTTCCTGTTGCTCTCTGGGTTTCAGCATCTCCAGACTGGTTTCTAATCATCTATACCTGCCTCTCGCTGAGCTCTGTGATGCCGCTGTCTCTCACCTGTTGGCCGGATACTCCTCAGCCACGTCCGTGGTAAACCTGCCTCTCGCTGAGCTCCGTGGTACCGCTGTCTCAAACCTGTTGGTCGGATACTCCTCAGCTACGTCCGCGGTAAACCTGCCTCTCGCTGAGCTCCGTGGTGCCGCTGTCTCTTACCTGTTGATCGGATACTCCTCAGCCACGTCCGGGGTAAACCTGCCTCTCGTTGAGCTCCGTGGTGCCGCTGTCTCTCACCTGTTGACTGGATACTCCTCAGCCACGTCTGTGGTAAACCTGCCTCCCGCTGAGCTCCATAGTGGCTGCCGTATCTCACCTGTGGACTGGATACTCTACAGCCACGTCCATGGTAACCTGCTTCCCGCAGTCCATCATGTCACCTCCTTTACCTTACCTGTTAGCTGGATACTTCTCGTCCACATCCGTGGTAAAGCTACTTCTGGCTGATCACCATAACCTCCGTTATACCTCATTTTATGGACAGACACGTTATAGCCACATCCGTGGTAAAGCTACTTCTGGCTGATCACCATAGCCTCCGTTATACCTCATCTGTTGGCCAGACATGTTATAGCCACATCCGTGGTAAAGCTAATTCTGGCTGATCACCATAGCCTCCGCTATACCTCATCTGTTGGCCAGACACGTAATAGCCACATCCGTGGTAAAGCTACTTCTGGCTGATCACCATAGCCTCCGCTATACCTCATCTTATGGACAGACACGTTATAGCCACATCCGTGGTAAAGCTAATTCTGACTGATCACCATAGCCTCCGCTATACCTCATCTGTTGGCCAGACATGTTATAGCCACATCCGTGGTAAAGCTACTTCTGGCTGATCACCATAGCCTCCGCTATACCTCATCTGTTGGCCAGACATGTTAAAGCCACATCCGTGGTAAAGCTACTTCTGGCTGATCACCATAGCCTCCGTTATACCTCATTTTATGGACAGACACGTTATAGCCACATCCGTGGTAAAGCTACTTCTGGCTGATCACCATAGCCTCCGTTATACCTCATCTGTTGGCCAGACATGTTATAGCCACATCCGTGGTAAAGCTAATTCTGGCTGATCACCATAGCCTCCGCTATACCTCATCTGTTGGCCAGACACGTAATAGCCACATCCGTGGTAAAGCTACTTCTGGCTGATCACCATAGCCTCCGCTATACCTCATCTGTTGGCCAGACATGTTATAGCCACATCCGTGGTAAAGCTAATTCTGGCTGATCACCATAGCCTCCGCTATACCTCATCTGTTGGCCAGACATGTTATAGCCACATCCGTGGTAAAGCTACTTCTGGCTGATCACCATAGCCTCCGCTATACCTCATCTTATGGACAGACACGTTATAGCCACATCCGTGGTAAAGCTAATTCTGACTGATCACCATAGCCTCCGCTATACCTCATCTGTTGGCCAGACACGTAATAGCCACATCCGTGGTAAAGCTACTTCTGGCTGATCACCATAGCCTCCGCTATACCTCATCTGTTGGCCAGACATGTTAAAGCCACATCCGTGGTAAAGCTACTTCTGGCTGATCACCATAGCCTCCGCTATACCTCATCTTATGGACAGACACGTTATAGCCACATCCGTGGTAAATCTGCCTCTGGCTGATCATCCTAAGCATCCGTTACATCTTACCTGCTGGCTGGACATCTCATAGCCTCATCCGTGGGATACACCTGTTCTCCTATGAACTTTCGCATATCTCCGATTGCCTAACCTTATTCTTAGTATTGTGGTGTCTACCAGCTGCCTGCCATCTGTATCTCTCTATCGTCTTTAGGATTGTCTCCTGGATCACCACATCACCCTCTATTTGCTCGGATTGCCAAGCCTCCTATATCTTAGCTGTATTCCGTTGCCCTGTCGCACTCTCTTGAGAGCCGCGACCTGCGCTGTGGTGCCGCACAAACCCAAACCCTCTTGCAGGGGTCCCTGGAGAAGACCAGCCACTACGTTAGACTCCGCGCCTCGAGTGTAGTGATAACTACTGCAGAACTCTGGGTCGAGAATTCTAGTGACCGTGAAATGACAGATTCCAATATCGCTTTGTAACAGCCAAACAATTTGTGCATCAAAAATATAAAAAAGTAAGAACATGCACAATGGAAAAGCAAATCAGGAATAAAGCATATTTTCCTCCCAGCAATTCCAGGCCTGTAGGACCAGCTAACAGAGGGCAATATACCAATATCCTGGTGAAGGGGAGTGCACAGTAATCTATGAACATACAATAAACTTCAATACACTTATCAAGTAAATATACGACGTGAGAGGAGCACAGAACGAGTAGTCAGGGTAAAATCAAGGTGCAATCTCGGAACAGTAAATGTCAGCATCTCCAGTATTATACAAATAAACAAGCGTCCGAAACGCCGGACAGCACAAATATTAGGTAAACCACACAAAGTACTGTAATCCAAACAGGGCTATCATGAGAAACTGTCAATGATGAGATATTCAATATGATTTGAGAATTGGGAAAAGTGAAGTGAGGGTACATAATATACCCATCAATCATCCACTTGCACGCTGGTGAACCATGAGGACAGTAGAAGCTTTAACAAGTAAACATCCCAGGAGTATCAAGCTGGATAGAGGAATCACGGGTTGATGAGCCATACATACAGTTAAAAAACATATAGAGACCGAAACAGCCAAGTGCCCTCTTGCCTCCACTTATCACCAGCTTCCACCAACGAGTTTTCAAACAGAACTCCTGATATGGGTCCTCAGATGTTCGTGGTCAGGTTATTGAAGCGGGAGCTCTGTGAGATGTGGCCGCTCTTGCGTTCCGCCCACCCCAAATTTCCATAGCTTTATTCTTGTAATAATGTAAATTATAATGCTCTGTACAGGGGGCACCTTAGACCCACATTAGAGCCCACCTTCACAGAGGAACCTGATAAAACAGCCTGTACCCATATTGCATACTCCATGTGACACAGACCACTGCTTCACACTATATGGGCCCCCTGTCTCAAACCACACAGTCTGCCCCAAAGTGACTTAAACTACTGACTTCATCCAGGACCCATTGCTTATATTGAGACTCTGGGGCTAGCTTCCATTACCTCCTCATTGCTTTGCACATAGGTGCAGAGAGAACCTCCAGATGATCAAGTCACATGTGGAGGTACTCTGGGTAGTCCATAAAGAACGTTAGCAGCCAGGACTCTCCCTTAATCCATGTGGCAAGATTATGGCAGACATTATATCGCTGCTTTCTCTGCTACTGCAACATTAATGGTTTATTAAATAATTTGGGATATATTGTGTGTTAGTAGAGTCTGCTTTAAGTTTATTCTGTAAAAGTGCAGTCATAGTTCATTTGGCACAAAGTATATTATATCCGTGCATAACTACATTTAGCAGCAGTTGCCATAAAACTTCTTCTGTTGAGGGTAAATTAAGCACGGTCTATACCAGGGTTATCAACCTGTAGGACGTGTACTCCCAGGGATACATCAGACAGATTCAAGGGGTATTTTCACTAGTTAAATTAAATTAAAAATATCAGTTTCATATATTTCATATATTTCATATATAGGTAATGAAGAAGACATATTCAAATAAATTAGAATGGGTATTTTCTACATAATTAAAGGCAAAATAGTTTAAACAAACATTTATAAATCATTGAAATATATATATATATATATATATATATATATATATATATATATATATATATATATATATATTGTGGCAAGAGCCCACTACTGCAGAAGCACACGCGAACAACAACTTCCTTTTTATGGTGCTTTATTGTCAGGATGGTAAATGTTTGACACCGTATACTTGTACAGCAATCATGGAGACCCTAAACACTAGCTATACATAGTCCAGCTCTCTCTCAGGACCAGCCAGCTATCCCAGCGTTGGTCTCCCTGAACAAATGAAACAAACAAGCTTTTAAACATGATGCTCCTCCCCCAGCCTTAGCTTGATGGACAGGTGACACACCCACCTTCTCTTTAAAAGAAAACACCCATCACTGCCTCTGTTTGCACAACCAGACATGCCCTGTCTGTTTGCTGAGAGGAAGGATTTCAGATCATGTAAGTTTAACCAAATTTAAACTATTGCTTTTCATACATAAGTCTTCACTCTAGGTGCATTACTGCACAAATGTTTTACTCTACTTCCCTGCTTTCTCTGTATATTGCCAGCTAAATGCCTCCTTTTGTTACAATATATATATATATATATATAAAATGGGGGTACTTGGAATAAATTGGTGAACATTTACCATCACACATAAGGATAGATAACTGAGCTTCATCACAATAGCAGAGACAACTACTGTATCAGCGAAATGATAATGATGAACTGGAGCTTGCTATTTATAACTATTAACAAATCTCCATCATTAGTGGCAGAACAAGGTATTTTGGCACGCAAATAAAATGGCAATCCGCAACAATCCCTCTATGTCCTTATGAATACACGCACATGCTGTGCCATCTAAATTGTATCCTTCTGGCTTCTCTGATACCCATACATTAAGTTAACAAGGTGTGCAAAAGCATGCAATCTACCCTGCTGGCATAGATAAAGCGGAGATCTGACAGTAAAGATACAATTCTCTTGTTGCTACTCTGAAGCAAAAGAAAAAAGTGGAGAGCAAAATATCTTCTAAATTATTTATCATTTCATTTTCAGGATATAATTCTTCATGTGTGATGAACTGATTTGCTTATCTTGTCAGTCCCACTTAATTAATGTTCGGACAGACTTAATTAAATCGCAAGACATAGTATAAAACACTTTGGGTAATTGTTTAGATAAAAGTTACAATGGGGTTAAAGAATTTTAATAAGACCTTTTATACTGAACTTTTCCGAACAAGTTTACTAAAAGGATATATAAATTACATAAATGTTACCAACAACAGAAACATAGTAACAACAGCTAAAACATAATTGAAGTATCAGTCACTAATGACTAAATTTGTATTTAAATTACTAAATGTATATGTAGGCCTGGCCAGTGCCGTAACTAGCCATTTTAGTGCCCTGGGCGAGACAGGGAACCGGCGCCCCCCATCTAAGTGGGAGTGTCAATTGTCGGGTGGGTGTGGTCAACCTACTGTGGGGGCGTGGCTAGCACTTTACACGTTCTAGATCGCACTGAAACCCCCTCCCTCTCCATTATTCTTGGTCTGGCTTTGTAAGGATCTTTATGTAATAAGCCTCCATAGAATCAAAGTACTTTAAATGCAGCTGTCACATGCTAGCTGTATAAAAAAATTAATTGGTTATTGAAATAAAACTCACTGAAACAAATTAAAACATAAATGTAATGGTACCATCTGTATCACACTGCCCCTTCATCCCACTGTGCTCTCCATAACAGTTTCTCCTTTATCACACCGTGCCATGGAGCCATCTCTATCATTGTGCCCCCTTGTCACCATCACACTAAATATAATATATATATATATAAATATATATATATAACACAAAACAAATGGGAGGGGGCGCCAAATAGTATAATACTGTATATAAAAATACAGAAAGGTGTACCAAAAGTCAGAATCTTAACCACTAAATAGGTATAGACACTCAGGTAATAATAGTGGATCAACAGGAAGAAGGAAATGAGGAACCACTCTAGAACACCAGCGCCGTGCCAATATAATATGCGTACCAGATAAAAGATCTTTAAAGCTTATCTGTAGGTATAACCGGTATCTTCACCAATCAAGGTGAGCCTTATTACCCCATGGGAATAGCAGTTGCTTCATACAATGTTGAAAGGTTCCGGAACTGGCACTTCATATATACTCAGTAGTATTCAGGATAATGGAGAGGAAGAAACTCACATAGTGTAATGCTGTATAGCAATACATTTATTACATAAATAATGTGGATGTGCACTTACATAAAAAATATATATATATACACACACATGTACACACACACATACAATATAAAGAGCCTCCTAGTGTCCGCCATACCTTACAGAGAGCATTCCTGTGACCGCCATACCTTACAGAGAGCATTCCTGTGACCGCCATACCTTACAGAGAGCATTCCTGTGACCGCAATACTATACAGAGATGATTCCTATGATCACCATACAATACAGAGAGCATTCCTATGACCACCATACTATACAGAGAGGATTCCTATGATCACCATACAATACAGAGAGCATTCCTATGACCACCATACTATACAGAGAGCATTCTTGTGACTGCAATACAGATAAATACCTCACCTGAAATTAATAGACCCCACCATTAAATTAAAAAGCCCCATCAATAAATTAAATTGACCCACCAGCACCCCACAAATAAACTAGTACCCATTAAATAATTAGCCCCGCCTAAACGTCACCATTAAATTAATAGCCTACCTCCCACCCATGTACTAAGACACCCAACCTCCCTACCCTCATAATACATACCCCCCTTCCCTCACACATTATGGCAGCATACCCCCCCATCCCTCATAAAGCATAGCAGCATCCCCCCCCCTCCATAATAGCAAGATGCAGCTCACATTCCTCCCCTCCCTAATAGCAGCACAGATTCCCCCCCTCCCTAATAGCAGCACACATTCCCCCCTCCCTAATAGCAGCATACATCCCCTCCCCCCCTCCATAATTGCAGCTTACATTCCCCCCCTGCCTCCCTCCATAATTTCAGCTTACATTCCCCCCCCTTGCCTCCATCCATAATTGCAGCTTACATTCCCCCCTCCCCTTACCTCCATCCATAATTGCAGCTTACATTCCCCCCCCTTGCCTCCATCCATAATTGCAGCTTACATCCCCCCTCCCCTCCATAATTGCAGCTTACATCTCCTCCATAATTGCAGCTTACATCTCCTCCATAATTGCAGCTTACATCCCCTCCATAATTGAAGCTTACATCCCCCTTCCCCTGCTTTGAAACTTACCTCCTGTCCAGCCGTCGCTGCCTGGCTCCTCTCTGCTTCTCTGCTCCTCTGCTGCCTAGCAACGTCATGACATCAGACGCTGAGGCAGAGGGCAGAGTTCAGAAGGGGGTGGAGCCGGGTGCCGGCCGCCATCTTGGATGCGCCGGGCGGCCGGCAGTCTGAATCTGAGGTCTGTTTAATTTTATTTTTTTTATTTTCACTCCTCACACAGAAGTCGGTGCGGGCGGCCACTGCGCCCCCTTGGGACTGCGCCCAGGGCGGCGGCACCGCCCGCACCGGCCTCGTTACGGCTCTGGGCCTGGCATCACAAATAGAAGCCTCTCTCATCAATAAAATACCAACAGGAAGACTAGGACCAACCACTCCCAGAGGGCAGGCCCAGACTAAACTAATGAATTAAAGGGTGAGCAGTAGAAGGCAAACCTGATTCCTAGCATAATGGAAAAATGCTACCATGATTCTTTTGCCACTTTAAGCAATCAGTTAGGCTTGATGCTAACATACATCGGTTGGACGTACACTCGTTTGCGTGGTGTAAAATCCGCAAATTTGTACTGCCCACAGAAAAGCAGCATGCGTATGCATGTATGCAGAGTTACAACTAGAGAGGCTGGACAAGGGAAGGAAAGGGCAGTCTACCATTGGAAGAGTACAGAAATATTATATCTTCTGTACTATATCAAGCCTAATAGCGAATGTGTTTTTCACCGTCAAAACAGATGTTAATAAACTTTTCTTGTGCTTATGACCTAGCTGGGTGTATGAGTGTAAGTCCGCTTGATATAAGCCTGGCGTAGGTGCTGAGCTCGGCATTTCTTGTGATGCACACCAATCAGCATATGGGCATAAATACGCTATTTTTACAGTCAGCATTTGTGTGTCCAACTCAGCATCCATCACATTCTTCCGCGCCCTCCTTCTTGGGCCCCGTCATTTGCGGATCCTCCCTCCCCCTTTCCCGCCCACTCTAGCTGTGCATTGAGCGTACTGAGTTGCTGTGTTTACTGTACTGTGCTGTCTCCCATTGTATTGTGATTTTGTTTGTCTCTGTACGGCGCTGCGGATGCCTTGTGGCGCCTTATAAATAAATATTAATAATAATAATAATAATTGAGATCAATGGACAGACTTCCAATAATTCCCCAAACTCAAAAGTGTTAGTGACCAATCACATGTTAAACACATTTAATCCAGTGAGTATGAACGCCTATGATCACTTGCGGACAAACCTTTGTTTTATGCACTATATGAGATCTTCTCCAGCAAACTGTACTACTCTACAAGACACATTTTTCTACAGTGACCAATCACTGCTAATGAAGAGCTACCTGATGCCTCTCCTAAAATACTGTCTGAGGCTGGGTTTATGGTCATTATGGCCTTGTTCTGTGAACAGAGTAAAGCTAAGACAGTGGATTCCAAACTTTTCAGTTCAAGGCACCCTTAGGGTCTCCAAATTTTTTTCAAGGCACCCCTAAGCCAAAATAATTACCAGGTAGTTCCCCGCCTTGCTTACCACTGGCCCTGGCCGAGGCACCCCTGTGAGATCTCCAAGGCACCCCAGGGAGTCTAGGTGCACAGTTTGGGAACCAGTGAGCTAAGACCATCTGAAGAGCTTCAACCAAGTCAGCAGCTCTCCAGGGTGACCTCTGGAGGTAACGTGTTGCATTGCACGTAACCATGTTATCCACATCACTTTGAACAATTGTCATTTGCTGGGGAGTTGCTGCCAAGAGGTGAGCAGAAAGCCTTTTCTCAGTCTACAAATGTTAAAAGCAACGAAATCAAAGATAACATTTGTCAACACACATTTACTGTTTAAAAAAAAAAAAGTATTGCATACATTACCCAGGTTGCAGACAGCTCCCGTTTTACCATCACATTTCCTCCTCCCAGACATGTACTTTTCCCATAGTGAGTTCTCATATATACAATGAAAAAAGAGGAAAAAAGGAAAATGTGCATCACTGAGTCGCTCGTTGGATAACTAAATGTTAAATTAAAAAATATAAATCTTTATTGGTATGCATTAAAATATTGTTGAATAGAAACTCTTTATTGATTTTCAGACTTATAGTGAAATATTTAAAAATTGATGATTGAAAATAAGCTGGAATTAAATTATACTAATTGTTAAAATGGCAGAAGAAAACTACCAACCACGCCACTCTCGCAGACTATTGGTATATCTCACTTAATTCATGAATCAAATAATCATCTGCTGTATTTGTGATAATGCTATATCTCATTTAACAAACACCACTAGAATATATATTTGTATATCTTAAATTAGTTTATATAAATGTATTGTGTCTCTTTCATTGGTTGTTGTAAAATGTAGATTCAAGTAGTAGGTCAGAGAGTGATATCTATACAGGTAAATAATTTATAACATTCCATTTGTACGTCTCCTCTTATCACAGAAGCCCTATGAGATGTCAAAAACCATTCCTATATTAAAAAGATATATTTTGTCTATAATCTCAGTGGCCCTATATTACATTAGGCGTTACTCCTTTTAAATAGAAAAAAACAGGGTCTAATCACACCCCCATGTAATGTATCTTGCATTGACAAAATCTCAGAAAGAGATCGGTTTCCCTATATACATCATTCCCCTAAAGAGTGGAGCACTAATTCGGAAGCATATGACCCTACCACTGACCTAAACTACATTATTATTATCATTCTGGAGCTATAGTATACATTGGAATTGCAGAATTGTAGTTTAGGTCAGTGGTAAGGTCATATGCTGCTGGATTAGTGCTCCTCTCTTTGGGGGAATGATGTATATATAAAATATATCTTTTTAATATAGGAATGGGTTTTGACATCTCATAGGGCTACTGTGATAAGAAGTACAAATGAAATGTTATAAATTATTTACCTATATAGATATCACTCTCTCTGACCTACTACTTGAATCAACTTTTTACAGCAACCAATAAGAGACCTAATAAATTTATATAAACTAATTTATGGTGGAGCATTTTGGCATATGGTGGAGCTGAGTGAGCAGATATTAAATATGGATTTTGAGAAAATAAAGTGTGGTAAAGATTAATCCTGATAACCTATTTACACCTCCAACTTCTCCGCCTTGCGGTGGATTTTCAATGCATGCCACTATATTATCAAGATGTAAGGTTGAGAATGTCTTTGCTTTTCTGTACATCAGAAATTAACATTTTGACAACAGGCATGTTATTCTGTTATTGTGTTTATAGCCTGTGATTGGCTAAGGTCAGTGCACCTTATTCGTACCGGTCTTCATCTCCTACTCATCTGGATGTTCTCTGTTTCGAAGTGGATCTGGATAGAACAACATGTAATCAATCAGATCATTGCAATACTTTAGGAGATGAGTGAGCTGATCTTGTGGGATTTAGTGACCTGTCCACTCATAGGATTATGTTAGTGATGACCGGGCTGCATGTGACAAGGGCAGGTTATGATGTTATGAGGGCATAGAGGTATATGGGAAGTAACATTCTGCCATTTAATAGTGGAAGGCTTCCAAGACAACGCAGAGTAATGATGTAAGGTTCCTATGGGAAGATCGGGGCGTCAAATGCACCTCTATATGATAAAGTGACAAACTCATGCACCCAATATGGAAGAATTGCATAGTCCAATGTTTCAGCAATAAGGGTGTAGGTTCATTTATTCTGCAAGTTTGTTGATCTGAAAGTCAATCTAAAGAGCATTAACCCTTTCCCCTTTCCACAGGTCTCACAGAATTCGCCCCTCCTTGCAGTGGACATGGAAACTACAGTCTGGACTCTTGCGTGTGCAGCCAGGGTTGGGGAGGAGAGAATTGTTCGGAACCTTTGTGTCCCCTGGGCTGCTCTGGGCGAGGTACCTGCATCGAGGGCATCTGTGTGTGTGAACCAGATTACACTGGCGAGTGGTGCACAGACTTGTTATGCCCAGAGGAGTGCAGCCCCCGCGGGCAATGTCAAGATGGGCAATGCGTATGCCAAGATCCATATACCGGTATCAGCTGCACAGAACTCCGCTGCCCAGGTGACTGCTTGGGAAAAGGACGTTGTGCCAATGGGACCTGCGTATGCCAAGATGGTTATGCCGGAGAGGACTGCGGGCGCATGTGGTGTGTGAATGCCTGCAGTGGGCGAGGGCAGTGCCAGGATGGTGTCTGTGAGTGCGAGGAGGGGTACAGTGGGCAGGATTGTTCTGAAGGTAAGGAAAAACATTTCAAGAAACTGCCTGGTCTAATCAGTTGAGAGAGTATGGGCTTGGTAATATATAGCACAATAAGAAATTTCAACACAAAGTGAACATTTTGTTTCCAACTCACTGAGCTCACCAGAGTCTCATTAAAGTTTACCAGGATCATAACCAGATACTGTGTTGTAATGGCCCTCTTAACATGTTCAGCAAAAATACGCATTTAGCCCAAAAATCTGTCTTATGTAAATATGTGTGAAAATTGTGTGAATGGAGTAATGCACATATTTAAATTCAGAATGGCAAGTGCTGAAATCTTATTTTTGCAAGAATACGTGCTAAAAAAAATCTACATTTTGCATTGCATTGTTAGATACATATTTGCCATAAAATGGGTATATGTACCCATTATTGCAAATGTGCATGGTTAACAATGCCATATTTAAAAAGTACACGTGTTTTTGCAAATGTGAAATAACTATTCTCAGTGGCTAAAAATTAATTCTATTAAAATAAAAAAGTTTAAAGGAGTTTTTAGAATATGAGAATATAAGATCAGACTTGATTGTTTCAGAGCCAAAATAAAATAATGTACGGATGAGCGAAGTTATGGCGAAATTTCACACTAATCAATTTTTTTGGTAGAACAGACCATTACAATCTAGAGTTTCACTTTTGCATCTACACTCTACATTGCATTTGTAAATTCACATTTTTGGGAATTTATAGTCTATCAACAGAGTTGGGATGAAAATGGTCAATTCAATCTGGGGGTAAATGTATCAAGCTGAGAGTTTCTTGGTGGGTTTGAAAAGTGGAGATGTTTTCTATAGCAACCAATCAGATTCTAGCTTACATTTTGTAGAATGTACTACATAAATGATAGCTAGAATCTGATTGGTTTTTCAAACCCGCCGGAAAACTCTAAGTTTCATACATTTACCCCCTGGTGTGCTTGAGGTAAGATTGGGAACACTTAAGGCCAAATTCAAAAGCAAATTTTCGGCCAAATGCAGAATGAGGCGATAAATTCCAGTTTTGAACATTTCGCTCATCTCTAATCCACAACTCGTTTGTAAATGAAAAGCTGGGACATCCGTGTGACCTGAAGCCAATAAAATCCAGCCAATACTTCCTTTTAAATCATGTAGTTATATTTTAAGGTACAGCATACGGTAGGTTCAGATACTTTGATTAAAGTTTTTTTTTATTTTATTTTTATATATTTGATTCAGAAGATATTGGTATGACCTTGTTCATAGTTGCCTCTGAAAATGAGACTCCATTCTTTTAAAGAACAGTTCTCTTGTCTTCATAATATACCAGTGGTCTGTAACCAAAGCTATTTTACAACCATGAATATCCATGCCCCAACCCTAATAATCAACATCCTAAATTGGTGGGCCAGTACAAATGCCCCTTCTATTCATTTATTAACAAAAATCCAAAGTGATTTACAAATTCAGAACTAAATAATTGACAAAACTCAGGAACTTCACACAGGTCATAGCTGTAGATATTAAATATGGATATTAAGAAAATAAAGAGACTCTTTTTCTTTTGATTGAACCCTTGACATACAGATCTTACCTTTAACAGGCTGGCCTACAAAGAAATGATAACCAGTAAATCAGGGAAATGGAACAAACTCTTGCATAGACTAATCTTACAAGTTTAACAAGATTGCAATAATTTTTAATTACGTATCTTTGAAAATATCAAAAATCTACAGCTTTTATTTTTGCAATTAAGAAATTGCAATATTTCTATACAATTATTCTTCCTTTGTAAAGAAGTCTACAAAATTGACCATGACCATGAATCTAAATATCCACCATACTAATGCACAAGTTATATGATGGACAACATCCAACACCTAAAACAAAATAACCAAAAGTTTTTGTGCAGTTCACAAGCAAAATGTCATTTTCCACTAAAATACTGTCTGTAAAGCATTCTCTGCTTGTACAGGACTAAGGTATTTAAATTTCGTTCTTTACTTTTCATGAATGCAACCAATTTTCCTCTAACTTTATGAGCCTCAAAATACATCTAGCAAACGTTGACATAAAGACATAAAGGCATGGCAGGGGGTTTTTCAGCTGAATAGAAATCACCTGCACTATGAAAACACTCTTTTTATATAGAGCCAGAATTTATTCAAGCAGCATAATCCCACTAGCAACGCAATATAACAGATTGGAAGAATGTTTACAGCGCTGTAAACACTTGGTACAAGTTCTCTGTGGGGTAGTGATAGAGAACAGGTGGAATGGGGTCAGCACCTGGAAGCAGCACCTGGAAGCTCTACAGACCAGAAATTATGTGTATTGAGTATTTTGTCTTTTTTTGCCTCTTTTATGCTATTTTTAGCTTTTCTCTACACTTTTTTTTTATCTTAAATTAAAATTATTAGGGACATCTACTACTACTGGAAAAAAGTTATTTAAAATATAGTACTACCACCTTCAAGGCCTATTGCCATGGTAGTTTTCACTGTTTTTTTTTGTTTTGTTATGCCCTATACATCAGACGGCTACCACCGGCGATACCCCTGCCAGCGGTAAGGTTTGCTGGCCTACTTAACAAGTGTCGCCATGGTAATAGTAACACCACAACACCTGTTCTCTTATCATCCTTAGGATTTTTCTAATGTATAACAATTTTGTAATATATTTTTTCTTTTTAACACACATCATCAGATTTTTGTAAAAACTCTTTTTTACTTAAATATAGTCGGTCGAACCATTTCTGGCCTATCAGATCCACTGAGCATGTGTAAGCCAGCTCATGCAGGCGCACATTGACATAGATTTGATAAGCATAGTGGTAAGTTATACCTATTGCAGTGATAAGGGATCTTCTGGTAAATAGGTCCCTCACATTTGTTTTGCTTTTTTAACTGTTTACAGTGCTTCTATACAGCACGGAAAAAGATGAAAAAGAGCTTATGTATCTAGGCCCTATTAGTGATCCAGACATGGAAATAAAGAAAACAACTGGGCAGAGGTTTATGATGGTGGGCAGCACGGTGGCTAAGTGGTTGGCACTTCTGCCTCGCGGCGCTGGGGTCGTGAGTTCGATTCCCGACCATGACCTTGTCTATGTGGAGTTTGTGTGTTCTCCCTGTGTTTGCGTGGGTTTCCTCCGGGTGCTCCGGTTTCCTCCCACACTCCAAAAACATACTAGTAGGTTAATTGGCTGCTATCAAAATTGACCCTAGTTTCTCTCTCTGTCTGCCCATCTGTGTGTATATATTAGGGAATTTAGACTGTAAGCTCCAATGGGGCAGGGACTGATGTGAGTGAGTTCTCTGCGGAATCAGTGGCGCTATATAAATAAATGGTGATGATGATGATGATGATGGTGTGGGGGCATTCAGGATTAAAAAAGTGGTATATACTATGAATAGGGAAGAATGTGGTTCTGAGCTGAACACATGGCCACTGGTCATCTCAATAGGTGACCTCTCCTGCCCGGAAAGGGCAAAGTTTGGCTGTTAACCTAAGAAGAATATACAACCCCTCTCATTCAATTCATTAGCATAGTACTTACTACTATAATAATATGTGGGATTGTGCTGTGGAGACAATTAAAATGGTACTTTTACAACTTTACTATGGAAGGCAATATCAAAATTGACATAAACCGAACACTTGCCATGAAGTATATGTATACAGATCCATTCGGTCATATCATTTTTGGAACTTTCAGGGTCAATGTGTTTAAAAAGGCTTTTCTCACCCCTGAGTACTTTTGGGCTCATCACATTTCTTTTTAATGCATGCTGAACAAAAACGATCAACAGGCAATAAATAAATAGGGGAAACACCATTAGAAAGAGGAGACCACTAATAAAAAATATAACTGCTTCTTACCCCCACAAAATTATAAATAAAAATAATACAATAAAAATGTCTTTATTTTTATTTATTATTTTTATTTATAATTTTGTGCATTTAAGAAGCAGGCGCTGTTATACTTTCCTTAGTGGATTCATTATTAGTGGCTAGCCAAACTCTTTATATCAGCTGCCGTTCCATAAATTGCCTACAGTGCTTGGAACGCCCAGTACTACTGTGTGTTATATGAGAGAGGGGACTTCCCTTTTTAAAAGGAAAGAAAACACAGCACTTTCTAAGTAGTGGGAACCGGTAGATAGTGCTAAAAGAGCCTCCTTCTATCTCTGGCATTTGCCAATGACTTTAATTAATTGTGCGCTTACAGGCGCACGTTATGACACGCGCATGCACGCACGTTTCTAAGGCAAGAAAAATTATTTTCTGCTCGTAGTATCAGAAAACCGAGAGAGATTCACATCCTTCCAAGATTCCTCTAATTGATTGTGTAAGGGATGCAGCCAACAAAACTTAACTATTCCAATACATGAAAAGACCAGAGGGTAAATGTATCAAGCTGAGAGTTTTCCCGCGGGTTTGAAAAAACCAATCAGATTCTAGCTATCATTCATTTAGTACATTCTACAAAATGAAAGCTAGAATCTGATTGGTTGCTATAGGCAACATCCCTACTTTTCAAACCCGCCGGCAAACTCTCAGCTTGATACATTTACCCCCAGAAGTTTATTTTCAAACTTGGTTCACGTAGACTCCCATTGAGATTCTTTAGCACAATATTTCTAAAATCAAGGGAACGTCATGAGAAATAAATAAAATATAACTTTTATTAATATAATTAAAATAAAATAAGGATAAAAATGGCGAAATATAAAAGTGCTCATGCACTTGCCAAAATCTCCTAAATAAAAGGAGGTTTAAATGGTTATTCTGATAGAATTTGATACTGTTGTAAATTCAATGTTTACAAAATTAACCTTCATTATATAACCAATTATTGCTCCCCCACCCAAGCCCACAGCGGCTCCTTTACGGCAGCACTGTGTAATACAGCAGCCGCGACGCTGTCAAAGAAGCGTCCGCGGCGGTGCTGTATACAATACAGCACCGCCACAGACGCTTCTTTGACAGTGCCGCCGCTGCTATATAGTACAGTGCCGCTATGTGGGGCACTTCGTTAGCGGAGGGGAGGGGTTTCTGGAGAACCAGAAACCCCCCCTGCATGCGCCCCTGTACCTCCCCAGTGTCCTTATGACTGTCCCATTGAGCTGTTATCAGGATCATCAATACCCTTTGGGCAGCTTTATTTTCTGTCCAAACCAGAGTTTAAAGTCCTGTTGGAATTTCTGGGTGAAAACTGGTGCTGGTGCAGCTTTATTTTGTATTGAAAAGTAGGAACTCTACCCTACGCCCCTGTATTGACTATAGGGAACTGAGTAAGATTACGATCAAGAGCCATTATCCACTCCCCGTAATTTCTGAATTGTTTGAGAGGCTACAGAAGGCAAAGATCTTTAAGAAGCTTGATTTACATGCCGCATACAATCTTGTTTGTATTTGACCTGGGGATGAGTGGAAAACCGCCTTCAGGACAAGATACGTACAGTCTCTGGTCATGCCTTTTAGTCTATGTGATGCCCCTGCAACTTACCAGCATTTGATCAATGACATCTTAAGGGATCTACTAGATCAATTTATTGTCACCTATCTGGATGACATTTGTGGAAATAATAAATCACAATAATTCACAATAATCCATATTATACCAATAAATATTCAATATATATATATACTGACACACTCTAACAATCTGGAGGAAATATGTCTGCACTGTACTTAGAAGACTTCAGAAGAACCAACTGTATATTAAAGTAGAAAAGTGTGAATTTGAACAAACTTAAATCCAGTTCTTAGGATATAGGGTTCCCCTGATGGTCTGAGCATGTATCCCAGTAAGATTGATGCAGTCATTAATTGGTCTGTACCTAAGACTGAAAAGAAAGTTCAGCGGTTTATTGGCTTTGCAAATTTCTACCTGAAATTCATATGAAACTTTTCTGGAATAATTTTTCTTATTACGCAACTTACAACAAAGGGTGTTCCCATTAAATGGTCACCTAAAGCACAACAAGGTTTTATCCAACTTAAGACTCTTTTCACATCAGCACCATTTTTGATACATTGAAATCCTGAACTGCCCTTTGTTGTCTAAATGGATTTCTTACAATATCTCTGAACACAGTTCAGTTTCCCAAAGTCCTTTCTTTTACAACTTTGGATTTAATCTAACGTTTATTCTGAATCTCCCAGTTTCCACACCACTTCCAACTGTGACTGAGAGAATCACAATTTTACAAGAAGCACAAAAGAGGCTTATTGAGACTTTGAGAGAAGCTCAAGAACATTATAAAAAAGACACCGTAGAGCTCTACCGAATTTTAAGATTGGCTATCCACTGAAAACCTCAAACAACAAATACTTTTTCTGAAATTGAGTCAAAAATGTATTGGACCATTTAAGATTCTATTCCAAATTAACCAAATTGCTTCTGCTTAGAACTTCCAACCTCTATGAAAATACATCCGGTATTCCATGTTTCTTTACTTAAAAAAAAAATACTGAATTAAAGTCACCTGTTATCAATATAGGCATTAATGATAAAACAGTTAAAAAAATAAATAAAAAATAAATATATATATATATATATATATATATATATATATATATATATATATATATATATATATATATATACATTTTTAAAGTTGCTTGTGATTGAACACATGTTATAGCATGCATACAAGACTGGCAATACTACTGATCAGGACTTAGACTAGCCCTGTAGCTGGATCAAGAGATACGGCCGAAAAACAAGTAACTTTGAGATGGCCAGAGCTGGCATCAGACGTGACTGCGTGCCTCACTACACCAAGACGCCTCTTCACCCCCCCGACCACTCCCCAAAATGGCAGGCTGTACTAAGTGTCCTTTGTGTTCGAAGACGGAGTGGACAGGACTGCGTTCACGGCCGTATCTCCCGGTTCTGGGCATGCGTAGATTGATTTTGCAGATGATACGCTCAAAATCGACAGTAACAGGCATGACCAATTGCTTGACTTGTGCGCACACAGCCCTTACTCAGCCCACCAAAGGACACCTGTAAACAATGCAAATGTTCTTTTGTGATGTCACTTGTTTGCTTCTTCTCAATTGCACCTGTTTTTTAAGGTTAGCAGATTAGACTGATAGGCCAAGCTGGCAGCATCTGGAGGGGTACAAACATTTGAGCCAACTGGGGGCATTCCTGTCTAAGTATGGATTAAGAGTATAAATGTGCCTGATTTGGTTCCTACATGCAAAAAAAAAGATTTTTTTCAGAATAAACTTATTTAAATGAGGTAAATAAGTGTCCATGCATTTTCATGGACACTATCTTCTTTGCAGTTTGGGGGGCAGTCTTTTTCTCTTACAAATGGACGTGGTTTTTTTTTCCTCCACCTCAGATGTGCTGAAGATCAGGTCTCATCCTAAACTGTTAACGAGACGCATTTTGCACCTTTCACTTTCCACGCATTTTGCACATTTCTGGGCGCACTTCAAACAGTGTAATAAAAACATTAAAAAAAACACAAAAGCGACACACATGTAAAATACTATATATACTGCAAATATATATTTTATTTTTTTATCAAGAGGATCTTAGGGACTGAAAGCCCAGACTTGTTAAAATAAAGTATTTTAAAAAGCACAACAACAGCATTACATAACTAATATTATATAAAATGTTTAATAAATTAAAATGTATTTATTTATTTTAATTATGTAGAGACCACTGTAGCTCTCTAGTGCCCTGCCGATTCTTCCACTTGAGCCGCTATTTTCAAATCTCTGTCTGCCGGGCTGACGTGATCATATCTTCACTGACTGCCTCCGAGCAGGAAACTGAGAACAGCGGTTTATGTGTAAGGCGCGGGTGAGTTACAGCGGAGCCTTTTTTTTTTGTAAATAAATGTTAAAAATTAAACCACCTTTAAAGGATAGTCATGGTTGCCCCCAGGCTAAAATTTGGCAGCCAGTCCCCAATGAAAAGGACAGAAGGATTAACAAACAGAATGGAGGCAGTAATCACACCACAAAATAATTTACACAAAAGCTGGTCTTAGGGGAAAATGTAAATACTTTTACATTACATGCACTTGACACATAAAACAGAGTTCATAAACAATACTATTAATAATATGCATAACTTGGAAACGAAACACAAAATAAAAAACAAACAATTGTCTTACTGAAGTTATTCTATTTTTTTCTGTCTCATCAGTGTTTAATTAGCCTGTGGAGAGCAAATTGGAGTTAATGAAGTCTGAGTTTTATGGTCTCCCAAGGGGTAGAAAAGCTTAAATCATACTTTGCACAAATGGCTATATGCATAACTAAAACCTATAATTAAAAAAAGGTTTACTTAATATTCTAGTGCTATAAAACAAAGACACATATTTATTGTTCTGTCCTTTACCATCATGTGGTATCATCCGTAGTGTGGGTCACATTTATCACAGGGTGAAAAGCCCGATTGCTGTGAAAATAGGAGCTTCATTAGCTCATTTGGAGGCACATTTATCAATGTTCGACAAAAATGAAAAATAGTTATCGCATGGATAAGGATTGAACTATTTCTCAAATTTATGAAAAACGGATCACAGAAACAGCAGTTCCGATAAACTGCTGTTTCTATGATAAAAAAAACATACTTACCCCCTCTTCGGGACGCGATGTCTCCGGATCTCCTCCAGGTGTTCTTCGCTCCTCTTCATAGATCAATTTTGCATGTGCAATTCTTCGAATTGCACATGCGCACAAACATCTCCACTCTGTCTCTGCAACTATAGTTGCAGAGAGCGAGCGGTGAGTGACAGGGAGGGATCACATGATCCCTCCACACATGCGCTGTCCAGCTCTGCTCTTCGGAGCTAGAGCTGATAGCACTGACATTTTTCATTTATGATAATGTACGCCAGCTTCATCTGGCGTACATTATCATGACAAGTTCCCGAAAAAAAACCTTTTTTTCAGAACTTGTTAGATTGCGGCCGGGAGCAGTCACCATACTGTAGAATGGTGACTGCTCCCAAAAACGAAGAGGAATGCAAAGCAGCAGATATCCGCGATATCTGCTGGGATGCACCCTTCTTAAAATATGCGGGGGACACAGAGGGACGTTTTTTTAATGGTAAGTGCACGATAGTGCACTATCATTATTTGTTAAATATGCCCCTTGGGGTGATTGAAACTGTTTAACGAACATAGGGTACTTATTTCCAAATGGAAACACATAAATGTCAGAAGACACAGACACGGTATATGCCGCACAGTGTAGCCGGATCCGAAGGTTCCAATAAGGCTTATATGCTAATATGCCGCCTTTATAATGTTCTCATATCAAACCTTAAGTGAAGATTAAGAAAGAATAAAAACAAACAAAACTCTTCAAAACTGTTTCTACAGAAGCTATCTGTGGGAATAATGAAAAATTAACGAGCAGAGATAGCTGGAGTAACTAAATTACCAGAGAAACAGTCATTTATCAAAGCCTGTGTACTGCAGAACTGGGGCCTCAATGTTATAAACAAAGGTAGGACCGGCGGTCGTCCGTCAAGGGACCATACATCAGAGTCTCCCGGCTGCAAGACTACAGGCTACTGCTGGCAGTGGAAGAACGCTCCATAGCTCAGCATTTATTAGAAAATAATCCCATTGATAAACGATTATTAAAGTCGATCTGCTATCTGCTGTGATTCTCATTCCTTTTTGGAAAACGTTGATTAATAGACCCCAGTGTCTCTGGGCTGCATAATTTGATAAAAAATGACTGAACCCGGACTGTGATGCATTTGTCAAAAAAGAAAATTCTATTTGTTTCATAGGGAAGGTTTCTTCGATTTTTTATTTTTTAAATGTGAAAGAAAAACACAAGAAAACTTTTAACAGTGGACTTTGGAGACGTCATTTGACTCGAGCAGTTGGGTAAACAGTGCATGCAGCCGTACACATGATTAATGCAACAGAGAACAGAGAGAAAATCAAACATTATTGAGTGGGGTATATTGGATATACGTATTTTCCTGGTATCAAACATGCATTATATGCTTTATGCCTTGTGTAATTAAATGGTCAGTCCAAGTCAGTGTTGTTTCATCTTAATCTGGATCAGGACACATATAAGTACATGCATGTAGAGAAGGCCAGAGGCGGACTTGAAAGTTTAAGGTGCTCATACGCAGATAGGTCTGGCCATAGACAGATCTAGTCACTGTTTTCCATGGGGCATAACTAATGCCATAACAAGGTGATGGTGTACCCAGCGAGATATTACTCATCAACACATTCTCTGACAGCCGTAATCGACAGCTCAACGTTCTGATCAGATACTGATCCCAATCACCAGTCTACTGGCCACACACACTGTAATTGGTGTTAGGTTTGGACTAATTGGAAGTCAAAATCACAGTGTTTGTTTGTTAATGACTGCATGAGACCAATAAAAGTAGAATCACAGCTGTAAGTAGCCACCATTTCTGGCAGCAACATTGGTGCATTTTGCTTTAAATATTTAAAAAAAATGCCAAAATACTTTGGGGTCTATTTATTAAAGAGAGATAAGCCCTAAATCCTGCATAAGGGGAATTTTTCGCATGATTTAGGGCTATTCCCTATTTACCAAACAAAGCCCTGTGCCAGTAAAGATTGTCACGTGCCATCGCAGGTGGGTAGCCATCGGCAGGAGCCTAATGTGAAGACAGCAGCGGTACAAATACTACTGCTGTTTTCTGATTGCTAACGTCAAGAAATGCTTTATTATTAATATATATTAATATAAAGAATTCTTTCTCTTGTGTCTATATATATATATATATATATATATATATATATATATATATTTGTATGCTTTTTAAATTCTATATTTTATTGATTTTTTTTATTTTTATATATATATATATATATATATATATATTATTTTTTTAAACTGGAACTGGAGGCCCAAGTCCAGGTTTCCAGTTCCCCCATTTCCACTCCAAAGCATGCGCAGGGGGCCCCAGGACTCCTCTTACCAATGCCAGCCAGTATCATCAGGGAGCTGACATATGTCACATGTCACATATATGTAAAAGTTGCCCTACATGGAGATATATAACATTTTATTTACATTTGCTGCACCACTTAATGTAAGCTAGTGTTCTCTGTTATCAGCACTTTAATGGCTAAAGCGGGATTGTCCAACCCGTGGCCCGCGGGCCGCATGCGGCCCAGCCCGCCTGTAAATGTGGCCCAGCAGGAGTTTTGGTTGTGGCAAGGGGGCAGCGCTGTTAATGGAAAAAAAAATCCTAAAAAAAAAAAATACCTTGTGGTCACGTCAGCTGGCGCTCCGGCTCCCTCCCTGGTCTCCTCCTCCGTGCGGCGCTTGCAGTGAATGTCGGGGGTGACTTCATCACACCCGACATCCATTTCGTAGCACAGCACAGAGGAGTCACCCGCGCGAACTATCACCAGCAGTGAAAGATTATCCAGTATCTTATTGTTGTTACTCTGAATTTGGACTTTCTGCACCATGCAATTATGAACTAGCTGTGTTCTCTGTATGCATCTAATATAAATATTAAGAGATGATTGTATTTTTAATATTTTAAACCATTTTAAATGTGCAGTGCTGAGTAGGGTGAAAATATCACCCACTGTTACCCTCATCGGAGGCTTCTCCATGAGCCATTTTTCCCGCCACCCTATCTTTAAATCTCTGAAGATTTCTATTAGTCCGCCTGATGCTACCTATATCCGTGACCATTTCAAACTGGTCAATAAAAAAAATGATTCCTGGGTGCAGTAAGAGAGGAAAAAAAGATTTTGGCATTTAATTCTCCGAACCCCACTAAGGGGCAGATGCAGGTAAGTTAAATTGTAGCTGGTAATGGGACTACTGCTTTAATCATCATTCTGCAACAGGTTTCCTAACTCTTACTAACTTCATTTCCAAGTAAGTTTAATATGTTAACTATGTTTTCTATGGTTTTTTGGATGATCAGCTATCGTTAGTGTTAGTGCATTTTATGTGCGACCCAAACCAACTCGTTGTCTTACAATGTGGCCCAGGGAAGCTAAAAGGTTTGACACCCCTGGGCTAAAGCATCCAGGAGCTGTGTTCTTCAGTGGGATCACTTACCTAAAGTCTGTATTGCACGTTCATTATTGTTGCCCCATGATCACAACTTTAAACATCTTAAATATCTCCAGTTCTCATAAGCTGACCCCGTGTTTTGGTTTTGGATGTGGTTTTGTTACTAAAACGTCTTAGTTTTTTTGTTTTGTTTCAGGTTTTGCCCAAAATTCCTGAAAGGTTTTGGTTTTACATCTGGATTTATTTAACAATTGTGAAAAATATGTAAAATGATGTGATTTTGAGTGGTTTTTGCTCCTATAATACTATTTATAGCATTTACATTCATTTATAGTCTATTTTCTAATGATCTCTTCACAACTGTCCAGATTTTCACGTATTTTGGCCTCAGTCTGCAGCGAGCTGGCTGGCTAATATTAGTGACAGAAATCACCATTTCTGCTTTCATTTCCTTTTAATTTAATTCCATATCTCACATTATAAGCTGACATTTCGATCTCACATTTGGACCAGACAACTACAGATAACAACAGAATATATATAGATATAAATGTGTATATATAGAGATGTTCACTGACCCCCGTGTTTTGATTTTGGATCTGGATTAACTTTGTGCTTTGGTTTTGGTTTTGGCAAAACCGCCCTCGCATGTTTTGCTTTTGGATCCCGATTTTTTTCAAAAATACCAATTTTTTTATTTTGCTAAAATCACATAATTTGGCTCTTTTTGTTATCCCTACATTATTATTATTAACCTCAATAACATAAATTTCCAATCATTTCCGGTCAATTTTTTTCAAGTGACAAAAACACTGCTACCCCTGTTTCTGTGTGAGCAATGGCACTGAGCAATGTCACTGGAGACTGGAGAGTGACAAGAACACTGCTACCCCTGTTTCTGTGTGAGCAATGGCTCTGGATCGCCTGGGGAGGGAGGTACTTATGGAATCAAAATCCTGCGAGATCCGACAACACAACAATGAGGTTTTCCCTCGACTCAGATCCGAGGATACGCGAAAGTAATGAGCCAGCTTGTGACCTACCTGGTTAGGGTGGGCTCGGTATTCAGAAAACCGAGCCTAAGCATCTCTAATATAGATATATAGATATATATATATATATTGTAAGAAGCTCACTTATATAAGCAACTTGCATTTTAGGCTTTATGAGCCTACAAATGGAACTACGTCTCATAGATTGTTTCTGCTACATTCTGAAACAATGTTTTGTGTTTTCTCGCTGTCACTTGATCATCTGTCATTAGAATAAGTACTTTATTTCATGTATTACATGAAAAACAAATTGTTGGCATATTACCTTTAATGGCTAGTTTTTAAAAAAGGTTCCATACAAGAAGATAGCTTGGGTAATTAAAATAAATAATCTCATTATTTCAATTAAATTGTTCTCCTCTGCAAACACAGTGTAGTAGTTTGATGATTTTAAGTAAGCAACCTTTAGGTGACCCATTTTTTATGTCTGTTAATAATACCAGCTCAGGAGAACATGACCTTTAACCCTTTTCATAAAAGGCCTTTTTCTTTTACTTCTAACTTTCCAATTAATAAACAAGACCTCTCCATTCTGTTTCTCTTCCTATCTATCTTGTTTTTTTGCTCTGCCAATCACGCTCTCTTCCAATGTTTTTTTAATTACTGTAAATTAAAGGGGTGTTTTTAAGTAATTAAGTTAATTACGTTTCCTGTTCAGAGCTAATAAAGAGTATGAAAAGCGGGGGTTAATTACTTGAGTGCACAGTATAGAGTGCCTGCTGTACGAAATAATCTACAGGCTCGTCCTGTTAACTGTTTCATAATGTAAAAGTCAGTAAGGCTGATTCATGAACCTCAAAAATAAAGGACCCACATTGCACATCTTTTTTTATGGAAATTACCTAAATTGTTTCCCAGGCACATTTTGAGATGCACACCCACTTCCCAGTCCTTGGAACTAAGCAGTCAGTGCCTAGTTTTACAGGTATGCAGATACACCTGAAAATGTGCATAGAGGAAACAGTTAAAACATCACTTCAAATTCCAACCCTTTATCAATTCGGAACCACCCATTATTCATTTAATTTAATTTCTATTTTTCTTTTAAAATACTGCTCATGAGGGGCAGGTTTGGCCAAGGGAAACGGGCATCCCCAACTGTTCTGCTTGTGTTTCTTTATAAGGTAACTAGAATGCTCTCTGTATTGTAGAGATGTTACTAGAATGCCCTCTGCATTGTACATATGGTACTAGAATGCTATATGTATTGTAGAGATGTTACTAGAATGCTATATGTATTGTAGAGATGTTACTAGAATGCCCTCTGTATTGTACAGAGGTTACTACAATGCCCTCTGTATTGTACATATGTTACTAGCATACCATCTGTATTGTTTAGATGGTACTAGGATGCTCTCTGTATTGTACAGATGTTACTAGAATGCTCTCTGTATTGTACAGATGTTACTAGAATGCTCTCTGTGTTGTACATATGTTACTAGAATGCTCTCTGTATTGTACAGATGTTACTAAAATGCCCTCTGCATTGTACAGATGTTACTAGAATGCTATATGTATTGTACAGATGTTACTGGAATGCCCTCTGTATTGTATATGTTACTAGAATGCCCTCTGTATTGTTCAGATGGTACTAGAATGCTCTCTGTATTGTACAGATGTAACTAGAATGCTCTCTGTATTGTACAGATGGTACTAGAATG
Source organism: Mixophyes fleayi (assembly GCF_038048845.1). Lineage (NCBI taxonomy): Eukaryota > Metazoa > Chordata > Amphibia > Anura > Limnodynastidae > Mixophyes > Mixophyes fleayi. Next base: position 25,523,506 of record NC_134409.1, on the reverse strand, counting down.
TTCTCTGTATTGTACAGATTGTACTAGAATGCTCTCTGCATTGTACAGATGTTACTAGAATGTAAGGGACCTTACCTTAGGGGACCTCTAACCCCAAAAATGTTTACCATAACCCATACCCCTGGGGGTGCAGCAAGTAAAGGATGTTTACAGAAGAGCAATAGGGAGTTTTAGAGGTCTATCAATTCTGAAATCATATTTGGGTGACTTGGCTACACCCAATTATGACTTTTCTTTGCCCCTAAACCGACCTTGTTAGACCTCTATCAAGAGGTCGCCACAAATACTTCTTGCTGTGTCCTGATTCCAAAAATTGTTAGGAGGTATAGTACAACCATTAATAAACATATCATGATGTGCACTGTAGACCCCCATCATCCACTTGTGTGGGAAGGCTCAGTAGAAAAGTGTCCCTGAAAGATTTTTGAAATGTTGGCAACTATACAATGCAGCTACCTAAGTTTTACAGTACAAAAATTAGAAAACCAATCAGACTGGGGGACAAAGGTGACAATGACAGCGACTGCAGATTTAAACAGAAAGACCATAAATATAGACTTCTTGGAAATATCATATCCGCACAAAACAGATAACATCTATACTGTTCATAAATATAAATATTAGTCTTGCACAGTTTTGATGAAAAGGGCTCCTTTTTCCGTAAACAAATAAAGTTACATTTTTATTATTTTATCATTAAGCATAATTTTCCCACTACTCGTTTGCCCTAAGCTATATTTTAAAGTTATTATTAATATCATCTTTTTTTCTGATAAGAGACTTTTAGTTAAGCACATCAGTCCTTGTCCCAGTGGATTTTACTAATTCCCCTAACACAATCACATATACCATACTCATAAAGGCCAACGCAATGAAAAGCCAATTAATATTGATTACCCACTTCGCTGTGTTAAACCCTAGTGACATTGCATGTCATAGGCAATCACATTAGACATACCGTGGGTAATGAGCAGCCATGGGGTTCAATGGAGGACACTACTACATTGGCCCTGCACTCAAACACTCCTGACCGTAATTCCAGTGGGTATAAGGTTATGGAAACCAATTGGTTCCATTCCTCTCTCCGTTTGCCTGATTTCACTAGTGTTAGCAAATGTTTAGTAAAAGCATGTATTTTGACACCAGTGCTTAAGGGGCATAACCAACAAGTGTCTCTGTAGCCTGTGGAAGGGCACTGGAGCACCAGGAGGAATCCCACAGGAACTTGTAGAGAAAATACAAGCTGGCAGGATCAAACTCACGCCCCCCGCACAGAATGACTGCAATAGCAACTGCTGTGTCTCCCACCAGCAACCTACACAGAAAATGTATGTCAAAACATTAAAACGTATCGCAATATGCACCTACTAGAGGGTCACTTGCTTTATTTTATACAAGACGGTTCCGTTTTCAGCATGTGTGCCCGAAGGTGTCTAATATTCATCACGGCCCTTGTTTTCCATTCATTTCAATGGGAAGAGAAACAGATCCAAATTATAGTAATGAATGTTACAATTTCAGCAGACGCCGTACACTAGTTTTAAAAATCTATTTATAATTTTATAAACAGGATTATGCCGTCATGTGTCTGAGTTGGTGCGAGGGCGCCCTGTACTCTGGAATAGTACACAACAACAGAGTAGTCTGGAATGCTGTAACAGGAACCCATGCAGAATTCCCTGTTCCCTGAGATTGGTTTTAGGACCTAATTACAGTTAGCTGTGCACACTGCAGTGTACACTATTTCTACATTTTATACACACTGAGCTCAAGCCTGAACACTGTCTAAATTAACCTAGCAGAAATCGAGTGGGTGGGTTGATGACATGCAGTGGGTAGAACATTTTTTTCCTGTTTATTATTAAAGTTTAAGCCTTTCTTGACATAAATGCGAGGAGGGCAGAAAGCCGTTGCTTTCCCACATAATATAATTTGGAAATTACTTATTATTGAAAACTTAGTTATTCTTTCCTGCTCTTTACACTACCAGCAGTGGTTCAATGCTAGCAACATTTGCTAAAAGAAATTTTAACATTCACCACATTGCTACTACAATAGTATGATCAGTACTCACCGCTTAATGTGCAATTATAGCTTGATTAAATTCCAAAAGACAAAGGTTACACAACTTGTAAGCCAAATAATACAAAGGATAGAAATTCCAAATTACAATCGGCGTAATTGATCCCCCATTCAGAACAAGTCCAACCCTTTAGACGAATCCTGTGTTCCGAAATGACAGTATAATAACATGTAAGATGAATCGGGTAAATTCCTCCACCCGTATTATACAAACATCTCTGAGTACCGAAAGTTCATATATGATTTCTTATACCCGGAGCTTGTCCCACAAGGAATAAAACTTACAGAGTATACTCGCCCTATGTTCATATAGCAGGTGCTTGTGTTGAACTCCCAAACATTTTTGATCCACCCCAGGGTGTCAGCACTACTTGCAATCACTCGTCACATGAGAGAAAAAGAAAAATCTCTAGTACAATACATAGTATTAAAAGCACTCTGCTCCTTTTAAGTGTAAAAGTTGCCGCTAGGGTCCTTAGCAACAGATGTGCTGTGGGCTTCTATAGCTCTACAATGTATTGCTAGTGATTGTGTTGGGCACTGCTGCTCTAGACAATAAGAAATCTCTTGATTATAGGACCTCATTATTCTAAGAAAAGTTTCAATTTACCAGGCTGCAGAAATCTGTATCTACAGCAGAAATGGCAAATGGACATTATGTGCCTATTTTTGTGTAATTGTGCTCTTTTATACAGATAAGCAAATTGTTTAGTGTAATTATGCTAATAATTAATGTCTACTGTACAGAAAATGCATTTTTACAGTCGACCTTGATTGCAAACACATGTTCTAGCGTGCATATGCGACTGTCATCACTATCACTCAGCACTTGCACCTGACCTGTAGCTGGTGCAAGTGATACAACAGAAATACAAGTATCTTAGAGATGGCAAAAGCTTGTATTGAACACTGCTGCGTGCGCTTGTTCTTGGAGCGCATACACTCCCTCCCTCCTCCGTTGCGCCCATGAAATCGTAGGCTGTCGGAAGTGACCTCTGCGTTTGAAGATGAATCAGATATACTGGTGCATAGTCCATTTCAGGACATGCACAGTGTAAATTAACGCAAAATACGGCACATATCAGCTTTAATATTCCTTAATGAACCAGGCTCCATCTCTCTAAACTGGCTTGTAGACTTTCCATTGTCATATTCAGCTGGGATCTCTGCATTCAGTTATGATGCTGTCTGGCTTCCCCTCACAGTAGACTATGTAGGTCTCCTAGCTGATAGTTAGTAAAACAAAACACATAGAAATTGACAAATGTTGAAATAAAGTTTTTCTTTAAATAGTTCCATAAGAACAGCTTCCAAAAGATACAATCCCAACAAAATTGTTTAACCACATCAGCATCAGATTTACATTTCAAAGACTGTGTGCTCCAGCTTGTGTGTTTACAGTAAAATGATTTCCAAAGTCATAGAAGCCCAGGCTGTAAACGAAATTCAACTAACAGAAAAGAACACAAGGCAAACGTTCAAGAAGTAAACTAAACATTTAGCAGTTTGCAAATCGGAAATGCATATTGTCAGTTAACAAACTACAGGATCATAGAGCTATAATACTACATAAACCTACTTTCACACCTTCCACTTTCTCAAGCACTCTTTACCATTTCACCTTCAACCATAATATTGCCTTAATATACTCTACAACCTGCACCAACACCTAAAACTAACTGTATAATCTTTTTTCTCTTTGATTATCACACCTGCAGCGTTTTCTCCTTCACTTATTTTAGCACACACAATATTTTTAAACACAATAACAACTACAGTCATATACATATCACACCTTTCATCAACAATATAAACATAACCAAATGATTGCACATTCATTCATTTACATATAATAAACACGGTAGACAATACATGTCACCCACGCACAGCAGGAAACTGTATCCGTGACATAAATATAATTTTATCATGAAAAAATTGTATACGAAAGTTGTACAAAAAGAGGATCATGTATGTGTTGCATTTTTTGGGGGTTCACTAAACACAAATTTAAAAAATAATGATTTATAATACTTGTATCCTACTAACAAAAATCACTGTAATTACAATGATATAGATAATAATATAAAATATGTGACATATAATAAAAGTAGCAATAGTAGCAATAAATAAAATCACTGACTGGTTCCTAACAAGGTAAAAGGTGAGAGAGGAGTAAGGCAAACAATACCGACTGGGTGATGGGGGCATAGCAAATTTAAGAGGGGAGTATTTTTGCTGACAGGAAAATTTTGTACCACTGGCACTAAACAATTATAGGGTTATATTCTTACTAATGCAACAGCAGTCGGTCATAATTAAAATAAATAGACATTATAAGTTAACGCTAGTCGGTCACAAAAACCAGGACTGTCCTGATGAAACTGGTAAAGTATTTGGTTTAGTACAATATCCTTAGCACCATGTATCAGTTTATACATACCCCCCAACTGGCACTGGCGACAGCCTCACCAACCCGACAGTCTGGAAGTTTGTCTGAGGGTGTACTAGCTCCAAGAGTCATGGCACAGCCCCGTGTAACATGACCCCTCCCATTATTTTTGGGTGTGCAGTAAGCATACTTTTGCAGCGGGACAATGTTGGCAGGTATGCCTTATGCTCTCACACCATCATTGTATATTCCATGTAGCTAGGGCTGTGCTAGTGAGGCAAAGTTGAAGGGGGACACTGGGAAATAAATATATTTAGGATAATTGGTTAAACTTGAGGACAAGGGGGGGGTAAAAGTTTTCTCTTCTGCCCCTGGAGCTAACATTTCTAGTTATGGCTTTTCATGTCCCATGTTTTGCCCCCCAGTTGTGCTCTTAGCCGATTCCATTTTTTGAAAGAAGACATCGTATAGCAATCAAATTATTTGAAGAAACATTGGGTAATACTCTAAAGAGCCTAAGTAGCCTTGACGGCTCCTGAGACCAAGTTACTCCCAATTATCTTTAGTTCTACTGGAAAAGCCTACAACATTCAGAACTCTGCTAAAGCGGGTCAGAAGCCTCCCGTATCTGCTAAGACAAGAATTATCAAGCACAAATATTTCTATTCCCAAACTAGGCTTTGATTTTAAGGCGGAGGACAGAGTCCACAAACATTAGGGCTTATTTATTTACACTGCATTTAGGTGCAAAATTTGCACTAAACCCCAGCAATCCTAACTTGCACTAGATCAGGCCTAGCGAACCTGTGACTCTCCAGGTGTTGTGACACTACAAGCCCTGCATGCTTTGTCATTAGATAGCTAGCCAATAGCTGGCAATGTATGCTGGGAATTGTAGTTAAAATGCTTAACGGTTCAAATATTCGCATATGTCCGTATATAGTGTTTTGCGTATTGGGAACATAGGCCTGGAGAGCCAGAATGAAGGCCGGTGGGGTACAGCAGGTGTAGACCAAATACAGTAAGGGCATGTTCATGTGAGATACAATAAGATATGGACACATCCACGGGCATGCCTTTTAGGGGGCAAATCTCTTGCGGCTCCTGTTGTAACGATATGCTGATGATGAAGATGATGACTATCGGCAGCACTCTCTAGCCGCTTCTGATTGGATGGTTGCGTATTGATCTCTCCAGCCGATAATACTTAAACCATTAGATTCCCTGAGAATCGCATCATTTTATCCACCTCCCCGCTTTTAAATGACGCGTAAGCGCCACGAGGGGTGGGGCCAAAGATTATGCTACCCACCAAGCCACACCCCCTCCACCCATACCCCCAATATATTTAATCTGCTATTGATTGTTAACTCCTTAAGTTGGCTATGGCATTCCACTGCATAAACTCCGCCAGAACCACAATAAATAAACAAAACAGTAAAAAAAAATCCTGAAAAAAATACACTGTAGCAACATAATGCCCTTTAAATGACTCATCTTCCAGTAATGCAAGTACTTAGTTTAACTCAACACACAAACCCCTACTGTATGTTTGTTTTCTTTCTAAGAGACGGTTTTATATAGAGTGATATTTTCCTATAACCTCTGCTAATTTGATTCATGCATTATTCACAAAATGTACATTAATGTGTTTCTAACACCTACGGCAATTGATATTTATTCTTGTGATAACACTAAGCTGATTTCAGAAAGCAAATCGTTGTGTAAAGTTTTTCAGGGTCCTCTCTATCTCTGATCTGTTTCATCCCGTGTAAATCTTTGTTGGGCAGAGCTTCACAATGTTGGAGTAAATACTTTGTTTGGGGTCTTTGACTCCCTATTGTGTTCAATGTTGTCTCTTCTGTGCATCCAAGTATAACGACTTGTGAACTGGGAAGGGCTAGGTCGATATGCAAGTATCAAGGTTGCTGTAATTGCCCTGCCGAACCGGTGATGTCAAATGTACATCTATATTAAATAAAGATCACGCCCACTGGTTTCTAATTGAAGGGGTGCTGCTGACATTCCTGTAGCTGCTGTGCATTATGGGAGGTGGAATAAGGCCACATTCGCAAGCTCCCCTGCCGATCTTGTAAATAATATTTCACAACACAGGATAAGACTAGCGCTTACATTTAATGTATTCAAATCACGTCAATTAAGTAAATATACTTCTGGGTCACATTTTCTCTTAATACAATTTTGAGTTACATTGCATATATACATGCATTTGAGCTTATTGTTATGTAAATGATTTTCTTATAAACGGCCTGCTTTCTACACTTACTGATTTAACTAAAAATGTCCACTGGGAATATATTATACTGAGGAAATATTACTATGGAATACAGCGTTTGGAAAATAAGTAATACACTTTGGCCATTATATCTTGATAAAAAGTGCAGAATAGATCTACAGTAATATATTTTTAAACTAATATGAAGTTTACATAGAGTAGGTGTCTATATTTACATGGTTCTATCCCCATAATGAATGTGCCACAACAGTACTAAAACAGCTTTTATGGGCAATTATCCTCGGATAAAGGGGCTTAGGTCTTGAAATAATATAACATATGTTTTATTATATTTTACAATCACATTTAGTCATGAATTAATGTATCACTTTATGTATGCAAATTAGCTGTATCCTGTTCCTCACACAGAACATTATACTACAATTTTCTGTTTACTGTCATATTTCCTATGTATTGTTACTAACATACATATTTAATAAATGGGCAAACTAAAGGAACAGTAACTAGAAGGTTTTTCATTTTACTATATGTATTATAATATGTATATGATATTTAATATGATATAATAGCTAAGAATATTTAATATAAAAATATCTAGATTCTGTAAGGTTGGTATGCTTGCTTGCAGAACTAGATTTTTTTTTTTTTAGAATTTCCCTTTGTAAATGTCCAATGTAAATATTAACGGATGAATGTATAAAATATTTTTTTCAGTTTGCAAAAATCACCAATCACTGCAGCTGCCATTAAAGGGCTCACTGTGTATGTTTCCCGTAAACCTTACATCAACCTTAGAACTCTAAACATTTGCATGCAAATAAACACACGAAGACCTGTATAAGTTATAAAAAAATTGCCAGGACTTTTATTATGATTTTAACTTTAACTAGACCTATGGTGGCGGAGAAAGGGCACTGCGAAACAACTCTCAAGCTGATAACACTATCACGAGTGGACTGGCGCAAATTGACGTAGGTCCACAACCACGGGGAACAAATCCCATCATAACTTTGTGCTGAGTTGGCGTCAGAGTGACTGCCCCTTTAAAACTCACGCTGCCCTCCCTCACCGAGCCGGACAGGCACCCTCCTCACCGAAGGGCCAAAAAGGGAGTTACTGGTGCCTCAAAGGGGGGCAGTGACCTACGACAACTACCTGTGCGCTCACAAATCAGCCGCTGAACGCTGTGCCTTCCTACCGCAACATTAACCCAGAAATACTCAACAACAAGGAGTGGGTGGGTGGGATCTCGTGCTGTGGTATGAGGCAGGACAGGAAGTACAGCCTACTATACCAATCAAGGTCCCTCCCACTGGAGCACACATTGGTCGGGCCAAACCTATGTTAACCCCTTCAGGTAAGTGTTCAGCTTACTACAAACCCTGTCGCCCTTTAAGTGCATTCGTCCTATTCAGCCTCACTTGTCATAAACATCTTCAATCTCCCCTAGAGCTCCCCTGTTAATCTTACTAAGGAGTGAAAATCTTTTCACAGTGGGGCATGGTCTAGCATCATGGGATACGTATGATGTCACTGGAAGTTGGGTCAGTTCTGGAAGTTGGGTCAGTTCTGGAAAGACTAGGGGGTCTATTTAACAATCGGTGAAAAGCCCAAATGCTGACCTAAACGCCTGCAAAATACTCTTTTACCGCTTTTTGTTATTTAACTAAGAGTTAGCGTCCTAGAAATCTATGATTTCCCCGGCATTAAACTAATTACTGGAGCTTACCGCTGTCCTGATAGACCTCTATCATGCATGTACAACTTTCCCAGGCATCGCTCTGACCTGTTGATTGCATTGTCATTTGTGTGAACGATGGAGCCATGCAGGCATCCGTGTCAATGACGGTCTTATTGAGCCCTAATTGTGTGCAACGTCCTCTAAGCACTAATCCACTGGTATCTATTGGTTGAACCAACTCACTAGGAATAATTTTAACATACATCCTACCTGTCTTTTTTTAGCTGGGACAGTCCAAATTTTAGGAGACTATCCTTGCAGGAATCTTTTTAGGGAAGGGAGTTGGGGTGCCCTATCACTTCAGAAGCGCTAGGCACATCCTTGGGGACATAACATGTTCCAATGTGTTCCAATGTGACGTGTCCATGCCCCCACGTAATGATACCATACCTGCTTTTATTGTGCGCACCTCCGTCAAGACAATGTTAGGATGACTTTAAACAAGTGTGAATAAACAAATAGTCTGCATACCCCCCGACTCTCCCAATTTAGAATGGATGATTCCACTTTCCTGAAAGTCAACATGTATATCCCAACTACCGGGATGATGCCTCTGGTGAGCGCAACAATTCAAAGGTGTTTTATGGGAAGTGGGTTGAAGTGAGCCTAGCACACCCCCATGTTGTGTGGCTATGTGTCCACTGGTATGACCATGCCACCAAAGTGATGTTGTCATGCCCCCTTTATTCCAGAAGAGGCCACTATTGAGAGGTATGCATACATATCACATATATGTTTGCAAATGTTTCAAAGTGCCTCCTAATATGCTATCAACTTGATTTATAGGCTGAATTAACTTAAATTTGAAGTGGCGTTGAATACAAGCGAGATCACCAGTTGTAAAGAAATGGACATGGTGTATGGAACCAGTGTTACAACCCCTTAATCTAATCCATACCCGGACTGCATTTTTTAGCCATGTTGTTAACCGGAAGTATCAGTGTTGGAACTATAACATCTCCTTGGAAAAGTACTTCAGGGGTTAAATTCCACCTTCACAGGGAACACTCAGGAGTTGAGTGAATTAAGCTACCATTGTTATTTCTGTTTGCTCCAATTGTTCACTAGTGAGCTCTACAGACAGCCAGGAGCCGGACCTTGCAGGGGTCACCTGAGGGAAGACACCTGGGGAGGTAGGGGAGGGGGCTAGCTAGTGTGAGAAGCCCACCAATCGAGACTTTTTACAACTCCCCATGGCAGGTAGTTCCCAAGGTGGGATTATGAAGTGATAAAAGAGGCTACCCTGGGAGCTGGAGACGTGTGTGACTAACTTTGGCCAAGAGGTGATGCTCTGCCAGAGAGGTGCTGTGGAATCTATCTCACTGGATTTATTTGAACTGATTTCCTCACTTGTTGGACCTGCTATCGTTAAGGGGGCCATGCTGTATTTAATCCTGTTCTGCAGAATAAATCATCCTCCTATTTTTTCTCTAATACAGTGTCTGAGTGATTTGGGAACCACGTATCTTCACACCAGTAAACTCCTAAAACTGTGCATGCATAAGAAGGACAGCAATAAATTGTAATTTAACATAAAAAATGTATTTCTTTAAGGTACAGCCCCAATCACTGTAATGTATTCTACCCTCCACAAAGCACAACGTCACGATGCTGCTTTATGGCACAACTGTTTCTATGGAAATAGCTGAAACCATCTAATTGTCACGCCACATAAGTTCTTAGCGCAAACCACAGACACTATTACTGAACTGGTTAATTCAGAAATGTTTTGGGGGGAAACTAGGATGAAACATTGTAAAGATCAAATACAAGACGTTGAAAAACTAAATTTTATGCCAACTGACATCAATATGATACCGACACCTCCATATACAAATGCTTATGTTTGAAAGCAAATTGGATTATAAATCTGAGTGACACATTCCCTTAAAATTAGTCATGGGACTCTCACTTTCAAAGCAGGACAGGCAAAGGTGGGGGTTTTAGTGGTGAGTGGGTATAAAACGAAAAAGCATAGAATTGTCCACGGTATTTTGTCTAAATGTTACAGCTAAAAGACTTTGGAACTTGCATTTTAAAGCAATCTTGGAGAAAATTGACAGAGGCAGTCATTTCTATCCTTTCCTCTGATCATCAAAGAATGGAAACACTCCGACTTGGTTTTCACGCAGTGTTCCATTCTTCCTTTCAAATGGAAAGGTTGAAGAATTCACTTGTTATAACGATCAGGGTTTTTCAACTTGTGTCCTCCAGCCTTCAACCCAACAATGCAGATTTCTATGTTCTCCTCACTGCAATACACGCTGAACTGATGTTAACCGGGGTAGGTGCACGCAAAGGTTCTCTGCAAATGACACGTGGGTCACTGGCAATATCCACTTCGGCAGTGATAGGTTGTGTAAGATGATATAAGTCACTTATGGCTGCAAAAATAGCATTGTTTTTTTTTGTATGTGCAATTACCTCACTTTAATACACCTCGTATACAGAGGTCTATGCCCTAATTTTATGGAGCAGTATAAAGGCTTTGAGTACTTCTTTTATATTTTTTACTTAAATGCACATACAAATGTGATCTCAGAGCCTAATACTACTTTCACCATATATGAAAGTGCAGATCTTTTCTTTGTCTCAAGTTCACAATAATTTGACAATCTATTAAGTTACTGCTGATGTGAGCCTAAACTGGTTATTATATAACTTCAAAAAGTAAGGGGGCACTGGGACTGTTTTTGTTTAAGTGTTATAATTTTTCATATTAAGTTTTAAATACATTTGTTTACGTGTGCAAACATAAGTACCTTGTGTAGTATGCACCTTGATATAGCAACAAAGTGGATACAATGAATGGAAAAGTAGAGCTCAAAACAACCTCTAAGCAGAGCCGTAACTTAGAATTCTAGTGCCTGGGGCGAGAAAGACAAATGCCGCCCCCCTAGCCCTCAATTTTAACCAAATAAACCTAAAATATTCCTAAATTGCACCCCCCTTCAGCGTTGCGCCCTGGGCGATCGCCCCTGTCGCACAGCCCTAGTTACGGGCCTGCCTCTAAGGTAACGTTAAAATCTGGGCCTGGGAGCAGCTAAACAGCTTGCATTATCCTTATAAATTAGGGATCACCTTCAAAAATGTGCATTGTTGTAAACCTTAATCTGCAAAACAAAACATCATTTTAGCAATTGCTGTGCAGAATTATGGTTATGTCATTGGATTTTGTGTTCTCTGTACCGCATAATACAGAGGTCATCATGACGGCTCTCAGCAATAACTGAGCTGATATAATTTAATATATATTTTAATACCCATTTATCACTCCCATAGGCATGATCTGATTGCCTCTATTATTACTGTTGTAATATGTTTACATTTTTTGTTTTCAGTTACACACTACTTAAAGTGAAATAAGATCTATGGTTGGCTCTGCCATGATAGAGCAATTATGATGTTGATAGTAATAATGCAATGCCACCTAGTGGTCATATTATCATGAAGGAAAAATATACAGTAAACCTCAATACCATTACCAGGCAACATTTTTTTTAAAACATAAGCAGCCATCTCAATGCAGGCCTCTCTGACATGGTCAAGTAAGTCATTGAAAATGTCAAAGTCAAATGGGACGGCTGGTAGATGTGATCGGAGGTTGACAGTATCTCATCATTTACAAGGCCATTGTCCTTCTATGCTACTGTAGCTTCACCAGATCTGGGGGTAAATGTATCAAGCTGAGAGTTTTCTGGTGGGTTTGAAAATCCAATCAGATTCTAGCTATCATTTATTTAGTGCATTCTGCAAAATGAAAGCTAGAATCTGATTGGTTGCTATAGGCAACATCTCCACTTTTCAAACCCGCCGGAAAACTCTCAGCTTGATACATTTACCCCCTGGCGTCAGTTTGGCCTGCATTATAGGAAACAATCATTAGGGAAGGACTATCTCATCCACATTGGATGGATCTTAACCGTTCAGACTGTAGCATTTGTTAGACATTGTAATACAAGCATTGCAGATTAGCATAAACTATGTTTTTGTTCAAACTGTGCAGTCTTTCATAATGTGGTTTTGCAAACTTCTAACGCAGGATAAGCAGTGGGTGTAACGTTATCCTGTATCACATGTAACACTTATACTCAGTGTTAGCGGAATTCATGTTTCCAATCCTTCTTTTAGCAGTGGGTTAATGTGACCCTGTGGCCCATTATGATTTTAATTTCTCTCGGCTGATAAGCTCTAAGGTAACTCTAAAGTAACTGTATACGTACTGTTCCTCTCTACATGTAGGGATAAATAAATGTAAACCAAAAATCAATATCCTTATTAAACAGGGTCCATTAAGGTTGTCTTTATTTGTGCAATGATATTGTTCTGCAATGTAAGGCTAATAGAATGATTATTCTCCGTTACTGAGCCACAGGCTGCTGTGTTTGTTGCTATGCACTGACTATTGTATTTCTACTTGTTATTACAATCTCACATGTGTTATAGCTAGAGTTTTATCACGCTTGTATAAAAGCACTTGGCCTACAACATTATGCATTTATATAGCTATGGAGCTCCTAATATCGTCCATGCAAGTTCGGGGTCTATTATCTGGAATGCTTGTGATCATGTTTTGCATGAATTGAAGCAAAATGCCTAAAAATACTAAATTCCATGTAAGGAAATGACCCGGTCTTTCCGAAATTATCCATGTGCTGCTGACAAAGATAAGGAGACAACTGGGGGTCCTGTTGAGTTGGATGCAGATCACTTTTTTGGCGTATAATGTGCTCCTTTACTTTTGCGCAAGCGCACTAAGCACTAGTTCTCAAACTAATACATTGTGCGCCTACGAGGAAGCCAAAAAAACGTATTACACGCTGAAAATGCAATTTATGTCCAATTCCACTTGTCCAACCTGGTCAGCCAGTCTGTGTATAGGGCATACTCACAGAGCAGCCACTATTATTTCCTATTCTACATTTTGGAACTTCCTGGATAATTGGTTTCAAGATTAAACATCCCAAATCTGTATATACAGTAGTGGGTGCATTATACCCTAAATATTCACCAGTATCTCCATGCATGTGCAGGGCCGGATTAATGGACGGAAGGCCCCCAGGCTAAAGGTACTGTGAGGGCCCCCCCATGAGGCCCCCCCCCAGCCATGAGGTCCCCCTCCATGAACTCACCTCCTTCCGTTGTTCCACTCCCTGTAGGACTTACGCAGCGCGCCGTAATCTCCGAGACTATGGTTCATAGTCTCACTTTCACAAGATCTCCTCAGTAAGGAGATTACAGCGCACCGCATTAGTCCTACAGTGACAGCAGGCAGCTAACAGCATAAAATTTGCTGTTAGCTGCCTGCCATTTTCCTTGAACAGATGACAGTCGGAGCCAGGGGCGGGGACGCCCCGACCCAATGAATGCCGGCGGGCCCCCAGCTGCCCGAGGCCCCTGGGCTGCAGCCCCTTTAGCCCTATTGTTAATCCGGCTCTGTGCATGTGATAAACCCCAACAATTGTATCTCTAACGTCATGCACATTTTACTCATAATTTCAAGAACTAGATAAAGTAGATTGACCTCATGACAAACGGTATATACATTTATACAAGCAGATTTCATACTAAATGTATTACATGTAGTATAGACACCGCTGCTGACTGAAACTTCAGACATAATGTCCTCAAATATCCCCCCCTAGTTGCCCCACCAGTGGATTTCAGCGTAACAGCTCTGGGTGACCACTGGATGGACTTGGCATGGGAAGGAACGTCTGCAGTGACAGAGTATGTCATCTCGTACCAGCCAGCGGTGCCGGGAGAATGGGGCACTCAGCAGCGACTACAGCAGAGGGTCCCAGGGGACTGGAGCGCTGTCACCATCAGGGAGCTAGAGCCGGGGACGACGTACAATATCAGTGTCTGCTCAGTCATTAGTGACGTCACCAGTGAGCCGGCCAGTATCACCCTGTCTACTCGTGAGTATCACGCTCTGCTTCCCAAAATGCATCTATGATGGTCAAAAGACAACTAAATACAATAACACAATGCAAAGACAAAATAGATGATCTGCAGCCTTTTTATGGTTTTCTCTACTGCATAACTTTGTTGAGAAATAATTTAATTAATAGTATAATGCACATTTAGAGCCTGAGTCATTAAGGAGAGCAAAGCATAAAAAAGAGTAACTTTGCACCTGGGCAAAACCATGTTGCATTGGAGGGGGAGAAAAATGTAAATTGTGGGGACAGATGTATAGTTGGGGTAGAGCATGTCCTAGATCAACCTTAAATTTCAGTATAAAAATAATGCCATCAAGTATTTGTGTGCTGCAAGAAAAAGCAGTCAGTATTTAACTTATGTGCAAAATAATAAACTAATTTACACCCCTTGCATTGTAACATGGTTTGTCCAGGAGCAAAGTTACTCCTTTTTTTTGCTTTGCTCTCCTTAGTGACTCAAACTCTTACAGTGAGCAACTTATCTTAGTTTATTATTTATTTTAGTATATTTGTTGTTCTTTACACTTTTATGTTAATATTATTAATACAATTTTCTTTTAGTCAACTGCAAAATAACAATAGAACCTTCCCTGACTATGTTCCGACTAACTACACACTTGATTATTAAATGTTTTGTAAATAGGTGCATATTTTGTCAATACAAGACAGAGCAGCTTTTCTAGTCTTTTAATTATCACAATTATTGACATTGAATCTGATTATACATGCTGAAAACTTACCCAGTTTTGTGCTGCTGCCATGATCAGAGATATTCAAATTTCTACTATATTTACACCTCACTGAGTAATTCTGCTGGAAATTATTATAGTATAAGTATCTTTAATTGTAGAGCATTGTTGTCATCACTTCTGTATACAGCATGAGGAACACCGCGACAACATTATTCATACAATACACTATTTATATAATTATCCTCTACAACCTTATTAAGCACACTAGCCAATATCATTGTTAAAACTTTACCCAAAGGATCAAAAATAGTGCTCTGGACACTAGGAATCCCTAAAGGAGAAATTTTAATCCATATTTCCCCAACTGATAATAAGCTGATTTGTTACAAACATTATTTTGTATGCTGTCTTCTGGTTGAAATAAGTTGCAAAATGCAGCAACATTGTTTCAACAAAGTAAAAAAAAATGTTAGTGGTTGTCTGCCAAGTTGTATTATAATAAATGAGGAAAGTAGGTGAAGAATGTGAGAGCTCAGTCTGGAATCTTTTCAAACTCACTTGACACAAGTCAGCTGAATTCTCCAGCTTACAAGTAGGAAAAGCTATATTAAATGTTTTTTTTTTTCATCAGTGGGCAGAAGGCATAATAATAGTAACAATATTAATAATAACAGTAATAGTTAGCAAACCATTTTTTCAATTGAGACAATTGCCACATTTTTGTCTACAACTTCCTGACCCTATCCCTTGTTTTACGAGACTCTCATGTCTATTCTTTGTGTTGTCATGTGTGGACTTGTACTATTCTCTTCTTGTGACTCACATGTACATTCTTTTCAGATATCTCGCCACCTACCGGACTGCAATTTAAAGATGTGACTCAAACCTCAGTGGAGGTGCAGTGGGAACCCCCTCTGTTTCCTATCGACGGCTGGGAAATCAGTTTCACTCCTAAGGTGGGTTAATAGCTATCTGCAGCGCACACGCAATCCATTGTATATATGATGTGCCTTTAGCTACAGATACAGAATAAGCAAACACCTTCCAGAGTTCCATTCACACATACATCTTGTTGTGAACAGGGATATAACTATCAAGTCACTCTATCTTTGAGTCAATGCTGTAATCCAAAGGATATTCACCACATAATATAGGCCAGTGCTAAAACAGAATTCAAAGCTACTTTTTCAACCTTATTGGGGCTCATCAGTGCAGGGTAGTGGTTTTCTATTTAGCATGTGAGCAAATACTATAGCAGCAACACCATGAAAAAAGTGAAGGAGAGTTTTAAGCTGCTCCATATGCAAATAAGCTTTATTATTAGGGATCAAAGCTAGAAGTGACGATAATGGACACACCCTCCAATTGTTCTGCAAATAACTGTAACTGTATTTACTGTGATTTTTTTGGTGTGAGGTTTCATTGTTATGTTTATCTCTTGGTCATAATGTCAATGTGTGCAGTAGGTCCCTAAACATCTACTTACCTATCAAAGTAGGGTACACCCATCATTGACAGCATTTAAAATAGTCTAGTTCCATCCTGGTCGGAAGGTACTAATATTTACATTATTCTTGATATTGCCTTGAAGCTATTGATTTATTCTAAAATATTTTTGGGATCTTCCTCAAGAGGGGGGGGGGGGGGGGGAGACGACGACACATTTTCTGATTCATTATGTTTCCAGGAAAGACTTGAGACTTGTTTTCTCTTTCGATATTTCATTACACTAAATAAAAATTGGTGCTAATGGTCTGTCAATTTCAGACGTTTTTGTGCTGATAAATTCATGCTTAATACGACCCCCAGATGTCTCTTGGCTGCAGGACCAGGAAAGCTGTTAAACTGGGTTTAAGCCAAACGTTAGTGATATTTTTTCTCCACCTGCCCGAGAGCTGTTCCGTTCATCCTTCTGACTACAACAGAGGGCTGTGTCCTTGCATGCTTCCATGTGACAAGGCTTAAAGGGATCTTTTTAAGTCATGACATGTGTGACTGAGCTTGTCTCTGTTGCCTTTTATGAGAATAAAAAAAAATCTTTTTAGAAGTGGTTCTCAATGGCGTTTGATGGGGTGAGAGGAGTGTGTGGGCGCAAGATCAACCACGGACAAGGATTAAATAGATTAGTGCTTTGTTTGTAACGGTGAAAGGATTGGCACGTTCTAGTGAATGATTTGATGTCACAGAATGTCTATAAGCTGCATGCTTCACCGACCAGCTGAGTGGAGAAACCATCAGCAATAATGGAAGATAGAGAGGAAGGATGCGAGATAAGGAGTTTGACTTGTCATCTTCGTAGGCTCTAAGCAGGAGTGATACAATTGTGGGATATCAATCTGAGAGTAGAGTGACAGTTTTAGGCAGGGCCGGTGCTAGGGTCCACGGCGCCCTAGGCATTTTTAAAAAAGCGGCGCCCCCCCCCCCCCAATCAAAAAACCCCCCGCAAAAATCGCCGGGTGGGGGGGGTATGGTCAGCAGTTTTAAAGTATTTTAGAATACTGTGGCGCCCTCCAGAGCCCGGCGCCCTAGGCAAGTGCCTAACCTTGCCTAATGGGAGCGCCGGGCCTGGTTTTAGGAGTAATCTGGTGACATTGTGTAAGTAACAGGTGGAAATAAGCAGTCACATTACACACCAGAAATACCAACTGGTTGGTCTGGATTTAAATATGACAAATACGAAATAACACAATAATAGAGTGTTAATGCTACATTAAATCTGCAGCCTGCATGTGTCTGATTGTTGTCTATGGGCCTGAGTCATTAAAGAGAGCAAAGCATAAAAAAGGAGCATTGGAGGGGGAGGTAAATTTAAAATGTGGGGACAGATTTATATTTGGAGTAGGGCATGTCCTAGATCAACTTTAAATTTCAGTGTAATAATAAAGCTATTAAGTATTTGTGTGCTAGATGAAAAAACAGCCAGTATTTGACTTATGTGCAAAATAATACATTTGCACCCCTTGCATTGTAACATGGTTTGTCCCAGAGAACATTTACTCCTTTTTTGCCTTAATGACTCAGGCCCTTTGTGTTCAATGTATTTAATATACTTGTGGAACATTCTATTCTCATGTTTCCTGACTGCATTTGACTGCTGGGACTTGGAGTGGCCAGTTGATTTTGTTTTGTGGATGTCCAGCTGTTGTTGAAGCCAGCATGGTCCTGCATCCCCCTCCCGCTGCCTATTAGGGCTCACTTTTAAGATTTCTCCCCCGGGAGATCTGGGGGAGAAGTTATGTGACATGGGCTAGGAGGAGGGCGTGATGATATTTCGCGTCACCATAGCCCCGTCCCCACTATAGAAAAGCCAAAATTCACGGCACTGAATGGAGGGGGCGGAGCTTAATGACACAATTAAGCCCCACCCCCTCCATTCACTGCCGTGAATTTCGCCAAATTTCGGGCATTTTGCTTACTCTTCCAGGATTGCGTGAGGACTCCACGAAATTCGGGAGCCTCCTGGGAATTCCGGGAGAGTAGGCAGGTATGATGTTGGGAATTGTAGTGCCACAAGTAGTTTTACAGTATGCTTTAGCAAGTAACTTATAAAAAAAACTTATAAAGTTATAAACTTTAAACTCACTTATAAGAACTGGAGAAGAAGCCACAAAGGCAAGTCCTCTTACCTGCATGAGGATTTAACCTTCTCAATGCCGATGGCTTCTCTTGACTCTTTATCACGGGGATAGTTTAGTAAACAATTACAGTCCCGCAATAAGCAGCAAAGAGGAGCAATCAGTGATGGCTCAGTGATGAGCCAGAGAGGTGGAGAGGCAGCTGTCTGTTGCTATAGAAACCCTGCAAACCGTGTTCACTTACTTAAGCTGCAGTACTATAGGAAGTCTAGCGGCTGTAATTCAAGTAATTAGTGCCCAAGGACAAAGTCAAATATTAATTTATATAAAAAAACTAATGCATATTTTATGGCTACTTTCTTTGCAACCATAATGCAGCGGAATAAGAAGCTACGAGCTATAGCACCATAACTAACACAAAACACCTAACACTACACCACAGCCAGGGGCATATTCAATTGTTCCGAATCCCTGCAGCGTTAAAACTATTACCGTTATTACGGTAATAGTAAGCTGGATTTCAGCTTGCGGCTCAGGGAGCTGAAATCCAGCGAGAAAACTGTAATAATGGTATTTATGCGCACTATTACCGTAATAACGGAGCAAAAGGTTTTTGGCGTTTCCGACAACAATTGAACATGCCCCAAAAAGTTACCGATTTGTGCTCCCTGCTACTATAAAAAATTAACAAATGAATGTGGCGTGCTACACAAATAAAAAGTGACTACTTGGGCTTTGCGCTGTGGAATGAAGAATGTTATGTTTTTAGTTCATTATGTTTTTAATTAAGCTGTATCAGAAAGTTAACAAGACAGAAAGGTTCATTCGCAAATTTGGACATACAATACATGTCATACTTAAGTGTCTGCAACACCTTTATTTTAGATTATACATTTGCCCCAGTAAAAACAGTTGGACACATAGGTCGGGATTCATTAAGGAAAGTAAAGCATAAAAAAATGAGTAACTTTGAACCTTGGCAAAACCATGTTGCATTGGGGGGGAGGTTTATAACAGAAATATAATTGGCATAGGACATGTCTTAGATCAACTTTAAATTTCAGTGTACAAATAAGATATCAAGTATTTGTGTGCTACATGAAAAAAACAGCCAGTATTTATCTTTTGTGCAAAATAAAAAACTCATTTGCACCCCTTGCATTGAAACATGGTTTTGTCCAGGAGAAAACGTACTCATTTTTTTGCAATGATGCAAAAGATTACAACCCTAGAGATACCACAATCTTCTTTGTACAAAAAGGCACGTGCCATCATAAAATGTCCCGCAACTGTGATTTTGCCTTTTCATCAATGAGCTTTCAAAAGTGTGTATAATATAGTGAGTGGGTGCATTACAAAGACCTCAAGAGTGTTCTAGAGATCTTTCCAAAGTATAATTCAACCTTATAGGTGTCAGGATGCTGATCAGTAAGTACAGGTTCTTTGTAAATGAAGACAGATGAACACACTTGGGGAAGAACAAGAACTCAACTGTATTCAGTATGCACAGCATAAACATAGCAGCATGATTTTTCTGTAACCCATCCAAATAGAGGAACAAAAAGGAGCATGATACAATAAAAGGATGAAAAAAGTACAGGTAACAGATTGAAGTCACATTGTATAGCAAGTAATTATTTCTATGGTGCAAGGAAATAATCTTTGTCTGTAGTAGTTCTAAAAACCCTCAATTGTATGAGGATTATTGCACAAATTAATGAGATTTTCATGACGTTCTCTGAGTAGTGACTTAATCAATCCACCTGTATCCATAGTCCTATTAGGACAGTGTTACACTTCAATACTGTTTTACAAATACAAAAAGTGTAAGTGGGCTAATTTCTCTGTTTGCAATAACTTCATACTTCCTTGATTGTCTTCCTGGATAAGGATTGGCTCTCGCATGTTCGTCCAGAGTTGATATTGCGGTCTTTTGTGTCGTCGGCCTAGTTTGCATCTACGCAGGTTAACTTTGTCGTAGACATTGCTGGTAATTTCAGTTTATTTCAATAGTCCTTGTGAGATATCTTATAACACGCTTTGTAGCACTGCAGTTGCATTGAGATGGAGCTGCAATTGTTTTGAACAGTATTGCTATCAACAATAGTCTGTCTTTATTAGATATGTTTTCATGTATCTGTCACAGAATACTTGTTACCAGCTGTATTTCCTGTTCTTATTGGTCACACACATTGCTATGGATGTACTGGAGTACTTGTTGCAGCTTTTGCTTCCATACAGGGCATACAGGTCACAAGTGTGTTGTACAGTGATATAGCTAAATCAGAAGTCCTGTTTCTGTTCAGCAGTTAATTTATTGCATCTGGATGCCTGTGTCTCAGGTGCCTATTCCATGCTTGAATGCACTTTTGACGAGGGGACTGAATGACAACATTATCTGTTCTTCCCTCGGCCAGGATTTCTGAACCATACTGAATTGTGCACACTTTGCCTTTGCAATGGTCAGGGAGCTCTGATTTGTTTAAACATTTCACAGGTAGGAGAATGCCCTGAAACACAAAGTATATCATGCACAAGAATTTAACATTTTTGTCCAGAACTTGGGACTAAGGTAGATGTGACCAATTCCTTCCACAGTGACACTCTCACCCATTTGCAAAGAACACTTTCTATTTGGTATCACAGTCTGTTTAGTCCAAACAAAACCTTTTACTGTCACTTGTCACCCTTGAGTCACTAATTTGAAGAGCAGATTTCTTGAGTAAGTTTCAAACACCAATTCTACTATTTATGCTTCTTGAAGTTTTGTTTGCAGCAGCCTTTGAAGATTCATTCGCTGTGACTGCCATTCTCCTGCTTTGCTAATTTTTGCAAATAAAGCAGTCTTTATTTAAATGGTCTGGTTTCTAGCAGAGAAAACACTATGCTTTCTGCCTTTGGTTCAATAATTTCTCCAGCTTTAAGAGCTGTTTCTGATCTCACGGGCTCTGTTCCTGCTCCGACTGAATTCCTTCCTGTGGTTGTATTCATCAAATAACGTGCCTTGACAAACTCCAAAATTAGTTTTGATTCTGGTCTAGCTTCAGTGGCATTAATTAAAGCTCCATATGATTCAGAAAGGCTGCACAGTCATAAAGCATGTATATGACTATCTTTAATGTCCTCTCTAATTCCGCTAAACTACCTTCAATTCCTAGGATTGCGAATAGATGCTCTTGCTTCCTGATGCTTTTGCAGTGTCATGCTGTATCATTTGAGTAGTAGATACAGTCGATTATTAAAATTTGATCTTTAAACCATTTGCATTTTGCTGCGGTTCCTTTCCTGATGTGAATCAGTTGAACATTTGTGCAATAAACTATTTTGCAACTCTAACTGTATGGATCCAAGCCCACCTGTCTCCTTCATAAGTTATTGCTCCTCACCCTGAACATTACCTAAATTATGTATGTGCCGACTCACACCTTTCTCTGCCAGAGAGGTGCAAAATCAAATGCTCAGTCACAATGAAAACCTACTCAGTGTCAGGGCCATCTTTTCCATTGGGCACAATGGGCAGGTGCCCGGGAGCTCCACAGGCAAGGGGGCCCCATAGGCAGGGCTCTTAATGAGAATAAATAATGCTGCAAAAGAAAAAAACCTGCAAAAAAACCTTCAAGGGTCACTGAGCAAGTACATCTATCTATCTCTATCTATCTATATCTGTATCTGTATCTGTATCTGTATCTGTATATATATATATATATATATATATATATATATATATGTAGGGGCCCCAATGCACTGCTTTGCCCGGGGGCCCATAATGTTTTTAAGATGGCCCTGCTCAGTGTGCTACTTATTTACTGGCTATACTTTCCCATCAATAGTGCACTTAATACGTCCTTTCTGGTATAATAATACAGCAGCAGATATTCATGTCTTTAAAAGTACGTTTGCGTTACTGTCTCCTGCAGAATTTGCCTAGTAGGATGCTAGTACGAGTAGGATGCTAGTTTCTGCTAGTACGAGTAGGATGCTAGTTTCTGCTAGTACGAGTAGGATACTGGTTTCTGCTAGTACGAGTAGGATGCTAGTTTCTGCTAGTACGAGTAGGATGCTAGTTTCTACTAGTACGAGTAGGATGCTAGTTCTAGTACGAGTAGGATACTGGTTTCTGCTAGTACGAGTAGGATGCTAGTTTCTACTAGTACGAGTAGGATGCTAGTTCTAGTACGAGTAGGATACTGGTTTCTGCTAGTACGAGTAGGATGCTAGTTTCTGCTAGTACGAGTAGGATGCTAGTTTCTGCTAGTACGAGTAGGATACTGGTTTCTGCTAGTACGAGTAGGATGCTAGTTTCTGCTAGTACGAGTAGGATGCTAGTTCTAGTACGAGTAGGATACTGGTTTCTGCTAGTACGAGTAGGATGCTAGTTTCTACTAGTACGAGTAGGATGCTAGTTCTAGTACGAGTAGGATACTGGTTTCTGCTAGTACGAGTAGGATACTGGTTTCTGCTAGTACGAGTAGGATGCTAGTTTCTGCTAGTACAAGTAGGATGTTAGTTTCTACTAGTACGAGTAGGATGCTAGTTCTAGTACGAGTAGGATACTGGTTTCTGCTAGTACGAGTAGGATACTGGTTTCTGCTAGTACGAGTAGGATGCTAGTTTCTGCTAGTACGAGTAGGATGCTAGTTTCTGCTAGTACGAGTAGGATGCTAGTTTCTGCTAGTACGAGTAGGATGCTAGTTTCTGCTAGTATGAGTAGGATACTGGTTTCTGCTAGTATGAGTAGGATACTGGTTTCTGCTAGTATGAGTAGGATGCTAGTTTCTGCTAGTACAAGTAGGATGTTAGTTTCTACTAGTACGAGTAGGATGCTAGTTCTAGTACGAGTAGGATGCTAGTTTCTGCTAGTACGAGTAGGATACTGGTTTCTGCTAGTATGAGTAGGATGCTAGTTTCAGCTAGTACAAGTAGGATACTGGTTTCTGCTAGTACGAGTAGGATACTGGTTTCTGCTAGTACGAGTAGGATGCTAGTTTCAGCTAGTACAAGTAGGATACTGGTTTCTGCTAGTATGAGTAGGATACTGGTTTCTGCTAGTATGAGTAGGATGCTAGTTTCAGCTAGTACAAGTAGGATACTGGTTTCTGCTAGTACGAGTAGGATGCTAGTTTCTGCTAGTACGAGTAGGATACTGGTTTCTGCTAGTATGAGTAGGATGCTAGTTTCAGCTAGTACTAGTAGGATACTGGTTTCTGCTAGTATGAGTAGGATGCTGGTTTCTGCTAGTACGAGTAGGATGCTAGTTTCTCCTAGTACGAGTAGGATGCTAGTTTCTGCTAGTATGAGTAGGATGCTAGTTTCTGCTAGTACGAGTAGGATACTGGTTTCTGCTAGTATGAGTAGGATACTGGTTTCTGCTAGTATGAGTAGGATGCTAGTTTCTGCTAGTACGAGTAGGATGCTAGTTTCTGCTAGTATGAGTAGGATGCTAGTTTCTGCTAGTACGAGTAGGATACTGGTTTCTGCTAGTATGAGTAGGATACTGGTTTCTGCTAGTATGAGTAGGATGCTAGTTTCTGCTAGTACGAGTAGGATGCTAGTTTCTCCTAGTACGAGTAGGATGCTAGTTTCTCCTAGTACGAGTAGGATGCTAGTTTCTCCTAGTACGAGTAGGATACTGGTTTCTGCTAGTATGAGTAGGATACTGGTTTCTGCTAGTACGAGTAGGATACTGGTTTCTCCTAGTACGAGTAGGATGCTAGTTTCTGCTAGTACGAGTAGGATACTGGTTTCTGCTAGTATGAGTAGGATGCTAGTTTCTGCTAGTACGAGTAGGATACTGGTTTCTGCTAGTACGAGTAGGATACTAGTTTCTCCTAGTACGAGTAGGATACTGGTTTCTGCTAGTACGAGTAGGATGCTAGTTTCTGCTAGTACGAGTAGGATGCTAGTTTCTGCTAGTACGAGTAGGATACTGGTTTCTGCTAGTACGAGTAGGATGCTAGTTTCTGCTAGTACGAGTAGGATGCTAGTTTCTACTAGTACGAGTAGGATGCTAGTTCTAGTACGAGTAGGATACTGGTTTCTACTAGTACGAGTAGGATGCTAGTTCTAGTACGAGTAGGATACTGGTTTCTGCTAGTACGAGTAGGATACTGGTTTCTCCTAGTACGAGTAGGATGCTAGTTTCTGCTAGTACGAGTAGGATACTGGTTTCTGCTAGTACGAGTAGGATACTAGTTTCTCCTAGTACGAGTAGGATACTGGTTTCTGCTAGTACGAGTAGGATGCTAGTTTCTGCTAGTACGAGTAGGATGCTAGTTTCTGCTAGTACGAGTAGGATACTGGTTTCTGCTAGTACGAGTAGGATGCTAGTTTCTGCTAGTACGAGTAGGATGCTAGTTTCTACTAGTACGAGTAGGATGCTAGTTCTAGTACGAGTAGGATACTGGTTTCTACTAGTACGAGTAGGATGCTAGTTCTAGTACGAGTAGGATGCTAGTTTCTACTAGTACGAGTAGGATGCTAGTTCTAGTACAAGTAGGATGTTAGTTTCTGCTAGTATGAGTAGGATGCTAGTTCTAGTACGAGTAGGATACTGGTTTCTACTAGTACGAGTAGGATGCTAGTTCTAGTACGAGTAGGATACTGGTTTCTGCTAGTATGAGTAGGATGCTAGTTTCAGCTAGTACGAGTAGGATACTGGTTTCTGCTAGTACTAGTAGGATACTGGTTTCTGCTAGTATGAGTAGGATGCTAGTTTCAGCTAGTACAAGTAGGATACTGGTTTCTGCTAGTATGAGTAGGATGCTAGTTTCAGCTAGTACGAGTAGGATGCTAGTTTCTGCTAGTACGAGTAGGATGCTAGTTTCTCCTAGTACGAGTAGGATACTGGTTTCTGCTAGTATGAGTAGGATGCTAGTTTCAGCTAGTACGAGTAGGATACTGGTTTCTGCTAGTACTAGTAGGATACTGGTTTCTGCTAGTACGAGTAGGATACTGGTTTCTGCTAGTACTAGTAGGATACTGGTTTCTGCTAGTATGAGTAGGATGCTAGTTTCAGCTAGTACGAGTAGGATACTGGTTTCTGCTAGTACTAGTAGGATACTGGTTTCTGCTAGTATGAGTAGGATGCTAGTTTCAGCTAGTACAAGTAGGATACTGGTTTCTGCTAGTATGAGTAGGATGCTAGTTTCTCCTAGTACAAGTAGGATACTGGTTTCTCCTAGTACGAGTAGGATGCTAGTTTCTCCTAGTATGAGTAGGATGCTAGTTTCTGCTAGTACGAGTAGGATACTGGTTTCTCCTAGTACGAGTAGGATGCTAGTTTCTCCTAGTACGAGTAGGATGCTAGTTTCTGCTAGTACGAGTAGGATGCTAGTTTCTGCTAGTACGAGTAGGATGCTAGTTTCTGCTAGTACGAGTAGGATGCTAGTTTCTGCTAGTACGAGTAGGATGCTAGTTCTAGTACGAGTAGGATGCTAGTTTCTGCTAGTACGAGTAGGATGCTAGTTCTAGTACGAGTAGGATGCTAGTTCTAGTACGAGTAGGATGCTAGTTTCTGCTAGTACGAGTAGGATACTGGTTTCTGCTAGTATGAGTAGGATGCTAGTTTCAGCTAGTACAAGTAGGATACTGGTTTCTCCTAGTACGAGTAGGATGCTAGTTTCTCCTAGTACGAGTAGGATGCTAGTTTCTGCTAGTACGAGTAGGATACTGGTTTCTGCTAGTATGAGTAGGATGCTAGTTTCTCCTAGTACGAGTAGGATACTGGTTTCTGCTAGTACGAGTAGGATGCTAGTTTCTGCTAGTACGAGTAGGATGCTAGTTTCTGCTAGTACGAGTAGGATACTGGTTTCTGCTAGTACGAGTAGGATGCTAGTTTCTGCTAGTACGAGTAGGATGCTAGTTTCTACTAGTACGAGTAGGATGCTAGTTCTAGTACGAGTAGGATACTGGTTTCTACTAGTACGAGTAGGATGCTAGTTCTAGTACGAGTAGGATGCTAGTTTCTACTAGTACGAGTAGGATGCTAGTTCTAGTACAAGTAGGATGTTAGTTTCTGCTAGTATGAGTAGGATGCTAGTTCTAGTACGAGTAGGATACTGGTTTCTACTAGTACGAGTAGGATGCTAGTTCTAGTACGAGTAGGATACTGGTTTCTGCTAGTATGAGTAGGATGCTAGTTTCAGCTAGTACGAGTAGGATACTGGTTTCTGCTAGTACTAGTAGGATACTGGTTTCTGCTAGTATGAGTAGGATGCTAGTTTCAGCTAGTACAAGTAGGATACTGGTTTCTGCTAGTATGAGTAGGATGCTAGTTTCAGCTAGTACGAGTAGGATGCTAGTTTCTGCTAGTACGAGTAGGATGCTAGTTTCTCCTAGTACGAGTAGGATACTGGTTTCTGCTAGTATGAGTAGGATGCTAGTTTCAGCTAGTACGAGTAGGATACTGGTTTCTGCTAGTACGAGTAGGATACTGGTTTCTGCTAGTACGAGTAGGATACTGGTTTCTGCTAGTACTAGTAGGATACTGGTTTCTGCTAGTATGAGTAGGATGCTAGTTTCAGCTAGTACGAGTAGGATACTGGTTTCTGCTAGTACTAGTAGGATACTGGTTTCTGCTAGTATGAGTAGGATGCTAGTTTCAGCTAGTACAAGTAGGATACTGGTTTCTGCTAGTATGAGTAGGATGCTAGTTTCTCCTAGTACAAGTAGGATACTGGTTTCTCCTAGTACGAGTAGGATGCTAGTTTCTCCTAGTATGAGTAGGATGCTAGTTTCTGCTAGTACGAGTAGGATACTGGTTTCTCCTAGTACGAGTAGGATGCTAGTTTCTCCTAGTACGAGTAGGATGCTAGTTTCTGCTAGTACGAGTAGGTTGCTAGTTTCTGCTAGTACGAGTAGGATGCTAGTTTCTGCTAGTACGAGTAGGATGCTAGTTTCTGCTAGTACGAGTAGGATGCTAGTTCTAGTACGAGTAGGATGCTAGTTTCTGCTAGTACGAGTAGGATGCTAGTTCTAGTACGAGTAGGATGCTAGTTTCTGCTAGTACGAGTAGGATACTGGTTTCTGCTAGTATGAGTAGGATGCTAGTTTCAGCTAGTACAAGTAGGATACTGGTTTCTGCTAGTACGAGTAGGATACTGGTTTCTGCTAGTACGAGTAGGATGCTAGTTTCAGCTAGTACTAGTAGGATACTGGTTTCTGCTAGTATGAGTAGGATGCTAGTTTCTCCTAGTACGAGTAGGATGCTAGTTTCTGCTAGTACGAGTAGGATACTGGTTTCTGCTAGTATGAGTAGGATGCTAGTTTCAGCTAGTACTAGTAGGATACTGGTTTCTGCTAGTATGAGTAGGATGCTAGTTTCTCCTAGTACGAGTAGGATGCTAGTTTCTCCTAGTACGAGTAGGATGCTAGTTTCTCCTAGTACGAGTAGGATACTGGTTTCTGCTAGTATGAGTAGGATACTGGTTTCTGCTAGTATGAGTAGGATGCTAGTTTCTGCTAGTACGAGTAGGATGCTAGTTTCTCCTAGTACGAGTAGGATGCTAGTTTCTCCTAGTACGAGTAGGATGCTAGTTTCTCCTAGTACGAGTAGGATACTGGTTTCTGCTAGTATGAGTAGGATACTGGTTTCTGCTAGTACGAGTAGGATACTGGTTTCTCCTAGTACGAGTAGGATGCTAGTTTCTGCTAGTACGAGTAGGATACTGGTTTCTGCTAGTATGAGTAGGATGCTAGTTTCTCCTAGTACGAGTAGGATACTGGTTTCTGCTAGTACGAGTAGGA
Organism: Mixophyes fleayi; assembly: GCF_038048845.1. NCBI lineage: Eukaryota > Metazoa > Chordata > Amphibia > Anura > Limnodynastidae > Mixophyes > Mixophyes fleayi. Next base: position 25,495,081 of record NC_134409.1, on the reverse strand, counting down.
TGCTAGTTTCTGCTAGTACGAGTAGGATGCTAGTTTCTGCTAGTACGAGTAGGATACTGGTTTCTGCTAGTACGAGTAGGATGCTAGTTTCTGCTAGTACGAGTAGGATGCTAGTTTCTACTAGTACGAGTAGGATGCTAGTTCTAGTACGAGTAGGATACTGGTTTCTACTAGTACGAGTAGGATGCTAGTTCTAGTACGAGTAGGATGCTAGTTTCTACTAGTACGAGTAGGATGCTAGTTCTAGTACAAGTAGGATGTTAGTTTCTGCTAGTATGAGTAGGATGCTAGTTCTAGTACGAGTAGGATACTGGTTTCTACTAGTACGAGTAGGATGCTAGTTCTAGTACGAGTAGGATACTGGTTTCTGCTAGTATGAGTAGGATGCTAGTTTCAGCTAGTACGAGTAGGATACTGGTTTCTGCTAGTACTAGTAGGATACTGGTTTCTGCTAGTATGAGTAGGATGCTAGTTTCAGCTAGTACAAGTAGGATACTGGTTTCTGCTAGTATGAGTAGGATGCTAGTTTCAGCTAGTACGAGTAGGATGCTAGTTTCTGCTAGTACGAGTAGGATGCTAGTTTCTCCTAGTACGAGTAGGATACTGGTTTCTGCTAGTATGAGTAGGATGCTAGTTTCAGCTAGTACGAGTAGGATACTGGTTTCTGCTAGTACTAGTAGGATACTGGTTTCTGCTAGTACGAGTAGGATACTGGTTTCTGCTAGTACTAGTAGGATACTGGTTTCTGCTAGTATGAGTAGGATGCTAGTTTCAGCTAGTACGAGTAGGATACTGGTTTCTGCTAGTACTAGTAGGATACTGGTTTCTGCTAGTATGAGTAGGATGCTAGTTTCAGCTAGTACAAGTAGGATACTGGTTTCTGCTAGTATGAGTAGGATGCTAGTTTCTCCTAGTACAAGTAGGATACTGGTTTCTCCTAGTACGAGTAGGATGCTAGTTTCTCCTAGTACGAGTAGGATACTGGTTTCTGCTAGTACGAGTAGGATACTGGTTTCTGCTAGTATGAGTAGGATGCTAGTTTCTCCTAGTACGAGTAGGATGCTAGTTTCTGCTAGTACGAGTAGGATGCTAGTTTCTGCTAGTACGAGTAGGATGCTAGTTTCTGCTAGTACGAGTAGGATACTGGTTTCTGCTAGTACGAGTAGGATACTGGTTTCTGCTAGTATGAGTAGGATACTGGTTTCTGCTAGTACGAGTAGGATACTGGTTTCTGCTAGTACGAGTAGGATACTGGTTTCTGCTAGTACGAGTAGGATACTGGTTTCTGCTAGTACGAGTAGGATACTGGTTTCTGCTAGTAAGAGTAGGATACTGGTTTCTGCTAGTATGACTAGGATGTTAGTTTCTACTAGTTTCTGCATGCAGATGTTAATTGCTGTGTGTGTGCTACTTGGCAATGTCCAGCCCTGTGAGCTTCCTGTCTCAATTATCATAGTGCATCTGTGCTCTAAGGCTCTTCTCTATAATCGAATTGATCACACCTTCTATCGCATGGGTGGCCCTCTAACCTTCAAAAGGTCTGTACATTACCCTTCATATTAGTAATAGATTAAAATAATGCATTTATTCAAAGAATGAGACACATATTTGTAATATCATATTAGAAGGTTTTTTAATCAATAGTTACACTCTATAATAAACCAAATTAACAATAAATCAGGAAGGTGCTGGGGGCCGTAGGTGAAGGCTGGGCCACATGCATCCCTAGGACCACCTATTGTCTATCACTGATCTGAGTAATAAGTCAGATTTTTTGTTTTCTTCCAATGACAGAACAACGAGGGGGGGCTCACCGTTCAGCTCCCCAGCAGCGTCACTTCTTATAACCAGACGGGGTTGAAACCAGGAGAGGAATACACCATTAGCATCATTTCCTTGAAAGAGCAGGCAAGAAGTCCACCATCATCGGGCAGCGTATCTACTGGTAAGAACGTTGGCTAGGCCACACATGCACCCAATGACTGTGTGCCAACATAACTACTAAGGAGATCTGTTCCATAACAAGTGTACTGAAAATCCTCTTTGAGTGAATTAATTTCAGGAATAGCAGAGAGTAAGAATAAGATTAATGTAGCAACAAATAGCAGAAGATGCAGATGAGATTTATGGTGACAATGCATTGAGTACCTTTGTAAGCTCATATAGTGTCACTCACCGGACTGTGAGTGCTTCTTCCCGGACTATTAGGAACCGTGGACGTCCTCTATCCTGAGGGACTGCGCATGCGCAGCCCTTTCCAAACCTTCAGTGTATGTTCCTTTAACTTAATTGGCAGATCAGGCAACCTCCCTATATTAAGCACCTGTGGTCAACACCACGTTGCCTGATCTTGGAGTCTCATTCCCCATGAGTCTCTGAAGGTGTTCCTGTGTTTCCTCGTTTATTCAGCCCAGCTGATTCCTGTGGTTTCCAAACCACTTCTACCTCTGTGGTTTCCAAACCACTTCTACTACTGTGGTTCCCATACCACTTCTACCATCTACTGTATCATCGTGACTGTGAGCTGATTCCTATCCGCTGCCTCCGTGCACTACAGTCTTCTAACCACTTCAACTCTACCTTGTATCATTGGGACTGTTAGCTGATGCCTATCCGCTGCCTCCGTGCACTACAGTCTTTCATTCACATCCACTCACCTGTTCATGATTGTGACTGCCAGCTGATTCCTATCCGCTGCCTCCGTGCACTACAGGCTTCAACCTGCAACTCGTCTGTGTTTCATCATCGTGACTGTTTGGCTGATTTCTATCCGCTGCCTCCGTGCACTACAGTCTTCAACCTGCAACTCGTCTGTGTTTCATCATCGTGACTGCTAGCTGATTCCTATCCGCTGCCTCCGTGCACTACAGTCTTCAACCTGCAACCCGTCTGTGTTTCATCGTGACTGTTTAGCTGATTCCTATCCGCCGCCTCTGTGCGCTTCAGTCTTCAGCCCTTGTCAACTCTCCCGTGTTTCCTTGAGTCTGCTGCCACTATTGCTACCCGCTACTCTCCGTGATCAACTGTTCCAGTTCAACTCTGCTCTGGTGTCCTATCGTTACTGCACCTGCTGGTTGCTATTGGCTACCTCCGTGTTCCCGCAGAGACCCGCTGCTGTTACTTCTCAGCGCTACGCATCCATCTACTGCTGATCCGCTCTCCACGCCTTCCTGGATTCCCTGCTGGTCTACCTACCTGTGCGCTGCACCTGCTAGACCACCGCTTCACCCATCCAGGGACTTTGCATCCTGCCGGCCTCCTGCCGTTCAGGTATCTCTGCACTTCTGTCTGACTGCCTTCTCCTGAACCACGGTATGCATACTTCCCATTGACTGTGCTGTGTATTGCATACCTTGCTGGACTGTGTTGGTTCTCCTCTGGAGTGTACTATCCGCTGAGTCTATTGCCATCATTGACTGTGTTATCTCATGCTGGATTACTTCAAGAGACTTTCTATATTGGCAGTGTTGTTCAGTCATTTATACATTTATATTGTGCATATTACTGTGGATCAAAGTCAAGGTGCCCGTGTATATATTGTGTTGCAGTCTCTCCCCGTGCACCTCCTCACATATATATTCAGTGGTACAACTTGCTAGTGGCAGACCACTGACCCCTGTTTCCAGTTTCACCTGCTCCAGTATCCTCTCACATAGCAGTGGTACAACTTGCTAACGCAGACCACTGACTCCCCGGATACCTCCACTTGGATTCCATTCCTTCACTCAGACAGCGGTACAACTTGCTATCCGCAGACCGCTGACTCTCATCACCTCCTCGTTTCTGTTGGACATTCCTCCTCACTATAGCAGTGGTACAACTTGCTACCGCAGACCACTGACTACCTTCACGTGTCCTTTGTCCATACAGTTCCTCGTGTATTACTACCTCCATATTGCCAGTGCTGCTAGTCATAGACTTTCCTGAGCATCTCATCATCTGCTATTTCCTGTTCCGTGATCACCCTGCTACCAGAGTACCATATTACCACCTATACTGCTCTGGTAAGCCTATCACCTGGTGATCCCTGGGTAAAGACTCCTAGTGCCCGTGACAGTAAGATCAGGCCATGACAGACCCAGATACGGAACCTACTGCTAAAGAGATGCTGCAGCATCTGGTCAGCCGTGTGGAGCAACAGGATGCTCGCCAACAGCTGTTACTTCAATGTTACCAATCATTAACCTCCCAAGGAACATCTGGACAGACTGTTACAGCTAATATTGAAGCTCCTGTGCTTTCCTCCGTTTCCCCAGTGCCATCCCAGGTGTCTACAGCTCCTACGCTTCACCTGCCTACTCCGTCAAAATATGACGGGGACCCCAAAACTTGTAGAGGTTTCCTTAACCAATGTTCAGTCCATTTTGAACTCCAACCTCAAAATTTTTCTACCCATCGTTCCAGAGTGGCCTATCTTATCTCATTGTTTTCGGGACAAGCCCTGGCTTGGGCCTCCTCCCTGTGGGAAAGAAACGATCCAATTCTACAAGATAGTGCCAAATTCATTTCCACGTTCCGAAGTGTGTTCGATGAACCAGGTCGTGTGACCTCCGCTGCTTCCAGCATTCTTCGTTTGCGACAAGGCTCCCATACAGTAGGACAGTATGTCATTCAATTTAGGATCTTAGCCTCTGAACTTCAGTGGAACACTGAAGCATTAGTTGCCGCCTTCTGGCAGGGGCTCTCCGATAAAATTAAAGATGCACTGACTACCCAAGAGCTTCCTTCGTCACTAGAAGATTTGATCTCTCTTTGCCATCGTGTAGATATGAGATTTCGTGAAAGAGAGTCTGAGAAAACAACAGCTGTCAAAGCACCTCTTCGTTTAAACCCTCAATTTCGTCCAGCTCCATCCTCTGTGATTCCCATGGAGATAGGACGTTCCAAATTATCTTCAGAGGAAAGGAAACGAAGAGTAAAGAATAGACTCTGTATCTATTGTGCTGATTCCACGCATATGCTCAGCTCTTGCCCTAAGAGATCGGGAAATGCCAGGCCCTAACTAGTTCTGGAGAGGTGAAGTTAGGGTCCCTGGAGTCCTCTCCATTGTCTATGAAATCTAAAGTCTGCGCTTTTGATGTTACGATTTCCTTTGCTACCAAATCCTTTGAGTCACAGGCATTGATTGATTCCGGAGCAGCAGGAAATTTCATTTCTAAATCACTAGTGAATCAATGGTCCCTACCAGTGATCACTTTAAAAACACCCATTACTGTGACGGCTATAGATGGATCACGCCTCATCAATGGTCTCATCACCCAGAGTACGTCTCCAGTAACCCTTCAGATTGGTGTACTACACCATGAAGAAATTTCGTTTTTAATTCTTCCAGTTACGACAAGTCCGATTGTCTTAGGCCTTCCATGGCTTCAGTGTCACTCTCCCCAGATTGACTGGCGCACCCCTCAAGTTACGTCTTGGGGGTCTGAATGTCACCATCGTTGTCTCTCTCAAGTTATTCCTCTTAAAGTACAGCGATCTTCCATCTCATCTTCCTCCCCGGGACTCCCTCCTCAGTATGCTTCATTTGCCGATGTGTTTGATAAAGCTCAGTCTGAACGTCTTCCTCCTCATCGTTCTTGGGATTGTCCGATCGACCTTCTACCTGGCAAGACTCCTCCCAGGGGTCGGGTCTATCCTCTCTCGTTACCTGAAACTCAAGCCACATCTGAGTACATACAGGAGAATCTCCAGCGTGGGTTCATTCGACCTTCCACCTCTCCCGCTGGAGCTGGGTTCTTCTTCGTCAAAAAGAAGGATGGATCATTACGCCCTTGTATAGATTTTCGTGGACTCAACGCCATTACTATCAAGAATCGGTATCCCATTCCGCTGATCACTGAGCTATTTGATCGCATCAAGGGAGCTCGGATATTTACTAAGTTGGATCTTCGTGGTGCTTACAATTTAATTAGAATCCGTTCCGGTGACGAATGGAAGACCGCGTTTAACACCAGAGATGGGCATTACGAATATTTAGTAATGCCCTTCGGGCTGTGTAATGCCCCCGCTGTTTTCCAGGGTTTCATCAATGAGATCTTTCGGGACTTATTATATGTATGTGTCGTTGTCTACCTAGACGACATATTGATCTTCTCACGGGACCTGCCTTCTCATCACCAACATGTGGCAGAGGTCCTCTCCAGACTACGGAAAAACTCGTTGTTCTGTAAATTGGAAAAATGTTCATTCGAGTTACCCCAGATTCCATTCTTGGGGTATATAGTTTCCGGAGTTGGCCTGAAGATGGATCCAGACAAAGTAAATGCTGTACTACATTGGCCTCAGCCAACTACTCTTCGTGCCATCCAGCGTTTCTTAGGTTTTGCCAATTACTATAGACGCTTCATTCAAGACTTTTCATCCATTGCATCTCCCATTGTGGCCCTAACTCGGAAAGGGGCTAATACTAAGCAATGGTCATCTGAGGCTCTCCAAGCCTTTCAAATCCTCAAAGAGGCCTTCTCGTCTGCTCCCATTCTGCGACAGCCTGATGTGACACTCCCCTTCTTCCTAGAAGTAGATGCCTCTAATGTGGGCTTAGGAGCTATTCTCTCCCAACGCTCGGAGCAACAAAAATTACATCCTTGTGCCTTCTACTCTCGGGGTCTTCTGCCCGCAGAGAAAAATTATACTATCGGGGACAAGGAGTTGCTGGCCATCAAAGCTGCATTAGAGGAATGGAGATACTTGTTGGAAGGAGCTCGCCATCCGGTGACGATCTTCACGGATCATAAGAACTTGTCATATTTGCAATCTGCTCAATGCTTGAACCCTCGTCAAGCAAGATGGTCTCTTTTCTTTTCCCGTTTTGAATTAATTATAACCTTCAAACCAGCCGCTAAGAACAAGAAAGCTGACGCTCTATCTCGAGCTTTTGTGACGTCCTCTGATGTAGAAGAGGTTCCCAACCATGCTATTCTAGACCCCAAATGTATTTCTCTGGCTGCTTCATCCACCAAAATGCTACCATTTGGGAAGACCCTTGTGCCTCCTACTCTGAGGAGGAAAATCCTTTCGTGGTTCCATGCCTCTCGTTTTTCTGGACACGCCGGTGAACACAAGACCTTTGAGATTCTCTCTCGTAGTTACTGGTGGCCTTCAATGAGGAGAGACGTCAAAGAGTTTATTGCTTCCTGTGATTTATGTTCTCAGTTCAAATCCTCCCGCAGAACTCCAGCAGGGTTGCTGCGACCACTACCCATTCCGTCCAAGCCTTGGACCCATATTAGTATGGATTTCGTTACTGATTTGCCACCAAGTAAGAATCACAATACTATTTGGGTAGTGGTAGACAGATTTTCGAAGATGGCCCATTTCGTCCCTCTGTCCGGTTTACCTTCCTCGTCTACTCTGGCTGAACATTTCATTAAAGAAATCTTCCGCATCCATGGATGTCCGTCTGAGATTGTGTCGGATAGAGGAGTACAATTCGTTTCCAGATTCTGGCGGGCCCTTTGTAAAACCTTGGGCATACGATTAGCACTCTCATCGTCTTACCATCCGCAATCTAACGGACAAACGGAACGAGTCAATCAAGATCTTGAGACTTTTATTAGGATGTTCTCTTCAGCCAACCAAGACAACTGGGTAGAATTGCTCCCTTGGGCTGAATTCGCCCATAACAACATGTACCATGAGTCATCATCCAAAACTCCATTCTTTGTGGTCTACGGTCACCATCCGTCTTTTCCGGAATTTCCTGCCCTCCCGCCCACCCAAGTTCCTGCTGTGGAGACTGCTTGTCAAACCTTCAAAAATATCTGGTCTCAGGTCAAAACCTGTTTAAAGAAGACATCTAATAAATATAAGTCTTTCGCAGATAAGAAGAGGCGGGCTATTCCACCACTAAAAATTGGAGATCGTGTCTGGTTATCTACCAAAAATATTCGTTTGAAGGTTCCATCTATGAAATTCGCCCCTCGTTTTATTGGTCCATATAGGATCATTCAAGTTATCAATCCAGTATGTGTTAAACTTCTTCTTCCTAAGAATCTTCGGATTTCCAATGCCTTCCATGTGTCCTTACTCAAACCTCTTATTATCAATCGTTTCTCGACTCCTCCCTCAGCACCGCAGCCAGTTCAAGTTCATCAGGAGGAGGATTTCGAGATTACTGAGGTATTGGATGCAAAAATTTCGCGAGGAGTCCTCCGTTTCCTCGTTCATTGGAAGGGCTTTGGTCCTGAAGAGCGTTCATGGATCAAAGCTGAAGATCTTAATGCTCCTGCCCTTCTGAAGAAGTTTTATTCCAAAAATCCGGACAAGCCCGGTTCCAGGCGTTCTGTGCCCACCTTTAAAAGGGGGGGTACTGTCACTCACCGGACTGTGAGTGCTTCTTCCCGGACTATTAGGAACCGTGGACGTCCTCTATCCTGAGGGACTGCGCATGCGCAGCCCTTTCCAAACCTTCAGTGTATGTTCCTTTAACTTAATTGGCAGATCAGGCAACCTCCCTATATTAAGCACCTGTGGTCAACACCACGTTGCCTGATCTTGGAGTCTCATTCCCCATGAGTCTCTGAAGGTGTTCCTGTGTTTCCTCGTTTATTCAGCCCAGCTGATTCCTGTGGTTTCCAAACCACTTCTACCTCTGTGGTTTCCAAACCACTTCTACTACTGTGGTTCCCATACCACTTCTACCATCTACTGTATCATCGTGACTGTGAGCTGATTCCTATCCGCTGCCTCCGTGCACTACAGTCTTCTAACCACTTCAACTCTACCTTGTATCATTGGGACTGTTAGCTGATGCCTATCCGCTGCCTCCGTGCACTACAGTCTTTCATTCACATCCACTCACCTGTTCATGATTGTGACTGCCAGCTGATTCCTATCCGCTGCCTCCGTGCACTACAGGCTTCAACCTGCAACTCGTCTGTGTTTCATCATCGTGACTGTTTGGCTGATTTCTATCCGCTGCCTCCGTGCACTACAGTCTTCAACCTGCAACTCGTCTGTGTTTCATCATCGTGACTGCTAGCTGATTCCTATCCGCTGCCTCCGTGCACTACAGTCTTCAACCTGCAACCCGTCTGTGTTTCATCGTGACTGTTTAGCTGATTCCTATCCGCCGCCTCTGTGCGCTTCAGTCTTCAGCCCTTGTCAACTCTCCCGTGTTTCCTTGAGTCTGCTGCCACTATTGCTACCCGCTACTCTCCGTGATCAACTGTTCCAGTTCAACTCTGCTCTGGTGTCCTATCGTTACTGCACCTGCTGGTTGCTATTGGCTACCTCCGTGTTCCCGCAGAGACCCGCTGCTGTTACTTCTCAGCGCTACGCATCCATCTACTGCTGATCCGCTCTCCACGCCTTCCTGGATTCCCTGCTGGTCTACCTACCTGTGCGCTGCACCTGCTAGACCACCGCTTCACCCATCCAGGGACTTTGCATCCTGCCGGCCTCCTGCCGTTCAGGTATCTCTGCACTTCTGTCTGACTGCCTTCTCCTGAACCACGGTATGCATACTTCCCATTGACTGTGCTGTGTATTGCATACCTTGCTGGACTGTGTTGGTTCTCCTCTGGAGTGTACTATCCGCTGAGTCTATTGCCATCATTGACTGTGTTATCTCATGCTGGATTACTTCAAGAGACTTTCTATATTGGCAGTGTTGTTCAGTCATTTATACATTTATATTGTGCATATTACTGTGGATCAAAGTCAAGGTGCCCGTGTATATATTGTGTTGCAGTCTCTCCCCGTGCACCTCCTCACATATATATTCAGTGGTACAACTTGCTAGTGGCAGACCACTGACCCCTGTTTCCAGTTTCACCTGCTCCAGTATCCTCTCACATAGCAGTGGTACAACTTGCTAACGCAGACCACTGACTCCCCGGATACCTCCACTTGGATTCCATTCCTTCACTCAGACAGCGGTACAACTTGCTATCCGCAGACCGCTGACTCTCATCACCTCCTCGTTTCTGTTGGACATTCCTCCTCACTATAGCAGTGGTACAACTTGCTACCGCAGACCACTGACTACCTTCACGTGTCCTTTGTCCATACAGTTCCTCGTGTATTACTACCTCCATATTGCCAGTGCTGCTAGTCATAGACTTTCCTGAGCATCTCATCATCTGCTATTTCCTGTTCCGTGATCACCCTGCTACCAGAGTACCATATTACCACCTATACTGCTCTGGTAAGCCTATCACCTGGTGATCCCTGGGTAAAGACTCCTAGTGCCCGTGACATATAGTATGTGGTCTGGTTGAAGTAAATTGACTTACCTTAAAAGTAATAAATCGTTGTCCACATATATGGTAATGTTTGAAGGTCTGATTAAGGATGGGGATACACTGGTAGTAGAAAAGCAAACACAGTGCAAAATGCAGCTGACTAGTGTTATGTTTTCTTCCCAGCCATTGACGGACCTTCGCGCATCCTGGTTCGGGATGTTTCTGACACGGTAGCATTTGTGGAGTGGACTCCGGCAAGAGCTAAACTGGACTTCATCCAACTACAGTATGGACCAGTCAACGGAGAAGGGGAGAAGACCACCTTCCGCCTGCAGCCCCCTCTTAGTCAGTACTCCATGCAAGTTCTACGACCAGGAGCACAGTATGAGGTGTCGGTGTGTGGTATCCGGGGGGACAATCACAGCAATCCCGTCAGTGCCACCTTCACCACAGGTACTAAACCAGGCTCATTTGTTATTGTGAGAGTCTCATTCCAAGCAGGGAATTGTACCAACATGGCGGACCGAAGTGGACACAAAATGTTGGTAGCTGATTAGAAGAATGCAAATTAATAGTAATTGATATACTATATATTAATATTACTATCATAAGTGCCCTATTCATTCATGCTATTAGCAGTATTTTAGTTTAAATGTAGTTTTTATGGAGGACGCCTGAATGATTGGAGTAATGTTTGCCCACCTTTTAGTGCTCAAAGTGCAAACAGTAAATAATGTTACCTTTGAGATGGCACTGAAATTAACATTGGCAATGCGACAGGGTACTATTTTGCAATGGCACTAGAAGTATATTTTGGAAAAAAGTATATTGTCAAAATGTACCTTTCAAATGAAATCCTGCATTCGATTATCTCCTCTCCGCACACACCTTAATGCAGCCCACACATCTCTGCTTACAGCTTTATGTCTGCTAACCTCCTCTGTTCACCCTCCTGGAGTGGTATGTCTAATTGGGCAAGGGCACTATTTAATTGAAGCCCGGGGTCCGCAGTTGCAGTATTGTTTGTAGAGATTACAAGAACATGGTACCAAGAATGTGTGTGGTCATCTGCAGAGTGACAGAATGTTACATTTAGTTGTATGCAGCAGTATTCAGTCCTCATTACTCACTCACAATCACCAACTTTTCATGAAAAAGGTTCGGGTGACAGTCATTGTGCGCAAGTGACTGGAATGGGGGTGGGGAGGGGGGGCACACAGTAGAGCCAGAAAAAAGAGCACGCAAGAGAGGCAGTTGGGGAGAGCTTGGAGATTAAAAGGAGGAAAAGCAAGGGTGCCATGGAAGAAATATATAGAGCAGAGGGAAGAAAGAAGTATGCCATGTGTAGGAATACGTGTATACACTAGGGAGTAAAGTGCATTTCGATTCATAGTATGCCACTGTTGTGGTTTAGTACATGCATTTTAGTATATTATGTAGGGAAGATGCCAAGAGTTTCATAGGGTTTAGAAAGCGCTGTGTCATTTTTTGCACTATGGGGCATATTCAATTGTTGAATATGCCCATGGCTTTAAAACTATTACCGTTATTACGGTAATAGTGCGCCAGATTTCAGCTCGCAACTTCCTGAGCCACGAGCTGAAATCCAGCGAGAAAAGTACCGTAATAAAGGTATGTACGCGCACTATTACCGTCATTACGTAAATTTTGGCTGTAACGCCAACAATTGAATATGCCCCTATGTGTAGGGAAATTGCACTTAGATAAGTGAGCAATAATCTTACATTGAGAAGATCTCTTTGATATCATGGAAATTGTCATTTGTGTTAGTTGTAAACTGTTTGCCCCCCTCTCTGCTTCTCTTGTGGATCAGTGAATGCAATGTCCCTTATATATCAATTAGCAGCTCCATATTGGCATTAAATCATTTATATGAATTTCAGAATTGATACATTATAGATTAGTATTGTTATATTCTTGCTACAACTACAACTAGCAGAAAATGTAATGGACATTCGCTATGGTCACATGACATGTATAGGGGCCTATTTATTGAGATTTAGTTAGCAGGCTAATGTAGGAGATATCAGATGTATGTCCTGCTAACTATGGCAGAATACAACAATCCCCATAATTCTCAATGGGTAATGTGGTGTGGACTAATTTATCAAACTCCAAAAGCTTAGCTAACGCCAACGGAAAATGGTTTAGCTGTTCTATCCTTTGGGGTGAATATCGCAGGACAGGGACCTTCAGACCCCTGCTTTATGCCCTTCTATTGTCAATAAACGGTTTTAGACCACACATAAGTTCAAAATCTCTTTTGTAATACTTCTGGGGGTATTATTGTTAAGTCAGGAGCGGGGGTGATTTTTATTGACCCCTACTTTTTTCTTATTAATAATTCGAACATACTACTTTTTTTCTTAGTGAACATTTGTATTAATTTTACTGGCAGCCAGTAAATCTACAACCCTGCCCTAGATTCCCATCATACTGGGATACACACTGCTTCTAAAATAGGCTGTTTCAACCGGAATAACTTTGGAAGTCACCTTCAAACTCCCTTTATTGAAACTATACTTTCCCGTAAAGACACCAGGTTACCTTCTGAGCCGCCTGATCCTCGCTGCAGTCCCTGTTTCCCCCAGCTTTAATCTGTAAGTTTATAATATGTCTTTTGGCAGCACCGATTTGTATTCAGGATGCCCAGTCCAAAGACAGCATATATTTTCAAATCTACTTATTTTAAGCCTATTGCTCTTTGGAGTCAGACGTTGGGCTTTATGTAGTAACAATAGAACTTGCTGAGCGTTAAATTACTTATTAGAGCTGTTTTCTGTTGTTAAAACCCACAAAATAAAAGATTTTTTTTTAAGCTCAAAAATTAAATATATAAGGAGTCTTTAATGGTGTACCAAAGTGTCACGATTTAATCAGAAAGTCATGCTGAATTAGTTAACGGGGTTGTTGCCGGGGGGACCAATTCACTAGCCACATCTGTAATTTTTGGAAGCTTCTTGGTGTGCCTTGTGTACACATTTGTAAATATTACATGTTTTCATTTGTTGTAATTTGTTGTTATGGGAGCACAGAAGCAACACATGGTAGATGGAACTTAAGAAATGCTAATTTTTGGTCTCACAGAGAACATAAAGGACAAATTGTACAGTTGTTTTAAGCACTGATATATGCCCAAGGCCTCATTTAGATTCTTGCATACATTATAGGGGAACTGTGCATAGATAATGTCACAGAAAATACTGCCATGGGCCTGCTGTATAAAGACTGTTAATCCGTGTGCTGCTAAGAATTAATTTACTAAACGAGAAACTGGCCTCACCCTTTACCCAACATAAAGGACCATACAAATCCTATTTGTAGTGAAGAGAGACGTGGACACTATTTCATTTACGGCTAGAGAATTCAGCTCTATAGAGAGCAGAATCTGGTTGTGAACTTACAATCAATCAAATTCCGTTGCGGCACTAAGTGCCTTCCCCCCCTCTTCAAAGACCCCCTGGCCAACAGTTGCGAAAACCTACAGATGTTTATCGCCCTTTTAAATATCCCCTTTTAAAGTTCTTAGAGTTAGTGATAATAATGAGAATGTAGTCTACCAGTACACACTGGGGCATGTTCAATTGTTTGATTGTCCAGCGGCGTTAAAAGTATTACCGTTATGAGCTGCGAGCTGAAATCCAGCGTTAGGTACCGTAATAACGGTAATAGTGCGCACGCCGCATTACTTTTACGTGTAATGCCAACAATTGTATATGCCCCACAGAGTCTAAGGGGTAAATGAATCAACCTGCGAGTTTCTGGGGGGTTTGAAAGTGGAGATGTTGCCTATAGCAACCAATCAGATTCTAGCTATCATTTATTTAGTTCATTCTACAAACGTCTTGCAATAGATGCAATATATTAGTTCTAAAAAATAAATCAGATAATAAAAAAGTAATGTATAAACAAGATGGTTGGACCCATCTCAGATTACCTCTGCTCATATCATCTACAATATCTATGGGATCAGCAGGCAGCACAATTCTGAATGAAAGCTAGGAATGGAGCTTAATACAGTGTCTATACATAAAAAGGTTACAGCTCTTTGAAAAATATTAGGAACTTACCATCCTGGTTATGCACAAGGCATCAATTCCCGAAGTGGCACAGATTTAACACATTTGAAAGCTAGAATGTATAAAACTAAGATTTCTGCCAAGTACATGATTAGGGACAGTGCTCTAGGATGCGTCCTACTGTACTTTTTCCCTCTATTTACTACTTCCAGCAGTGATGGCTGTCGGTGATAGCCTTGGTTGGTTTGGAATTTTGCTACAGATCGTACGTCACAATTTCCATCCAGTCCCAAAATAGTCATCATCACCGTCTGCAAGGACAAAAATGCTAGATGTACTATTGTTCATTTGTTTTTTGAAACTGCCATCTACTTTGCCAGGTGTTTGTCTTAAAGGAGACTATGATACCTTTCCATTTGTTGAATTAGGGCCAATGTTCCAAGCTTTGTTCCCTGGCAACTATAACTGACCCTATGTGCTCATACTAGACACTGAATTTTTTTTTTTCAAATTTTTAGACTTGCAATAATGACTGGCCTTTGCACAATGTATGACTTTTATTTCCTGAATGAGGAGCTCTCTTTGCACTTGTTTGCAAGGTTGCAGGTGATGGAGAACATCTTGTATTGCTTCATCAGTTTCACTTTGTCTATGATAAATTATACTTTCTTTCACAGTGTAATGCTTATTTATAAGCGGAGGTTGTGCTTCTCAGTTGTGGCAGAGCGGCAGCTGCATCTAGCTGTGTGACCGTTTCTTCTTGATCATTACTGCTTTATACAACTTTGCAGTTTCTGAAAAGAGGTTGTCTAATGTCATTTTATTTTGTGAGTCTATGTCACAAGCATCTGAAAAAGTGCTCCATAATTTCATGTGACGCATATCTACAAAACAACCACTTTGGCTTAAGGGAATGTCCCAATTATTAAGAAGGTACTTTTTCTTTTCTTCATACAAGTCATTACAATAAACATGATATTGGAGCTTCTCAATACGACAAGGGATTCAGTTAGAGACGTGACGGACAAACTGATAGTGATAGTGACAAGTAAGAAGGGGCGGATCTAGGCAACTGCTCTACCAGGGGCGATATTAGGGGGGGAGGCGATTTAGGCCCCGTCCCCTTTCTAATTTCTAAGGCTGCTGACGGCTGCACAGTATGTGCAGGTCCGTTCAGCATTGGCAGTGTGCTGTCCCGCTGCTCTGATTGTGTTTAAAACACAATCAGAGCAGCCGGGCAGCACACTGTCAATGCTGAACGGACCTGCACAGTGTGCAGCCGTCAGCAGCAAGCCCCTGCTAGGGGGGGGGATCGCCTCGATCGCCCCCCCCCCCCTCCCCCCACCTGGATCCGCCACTGCAAGTAAGAAAGAAATAAGGATGCAATGTAAAAATACACCAGCTGAACTAACAATGTATTGTCTGCACTTAAATATTGAACGTCACTAATGACAAGTACAGGAAAAATATTTGTGCCAGTTGCTGCATTGTAAAAACTTAAATCATTCTAACAAAAACCACGCTAGTTGAGATAACAAGCAATGTATTGTCTGGGTATCTGTTCATGTAGTTGGGTAATGACAAGCACAGAAACAATTGGTTTTGGATTTATGACAGTACTGAATTAAATAAAAAAAGAGGGTGAAGATATGGGCAAAAATCTACACAAATCTATTGGACTCTGATAGATTGTAAGTCACTATCGGGCTAACTAAATAGAACATAAAATGAAATAAATCAGGCAATGCTGCTATGTACCAAGTGTGTACAGAACAGAGGTGACGATTAGAATAGTCAGTATGTTTCCTCTAGAACAATCCAAGAAGAATGAGAGCCAGAGTGTCTGTAAGCTTATTTTCTAAGGCTATAGACCTGTGACATTTCTTGATCCTTGACGATTGGCTCCTTTATGTTCTCTGCACGCCCATGGTAACATAGTAACATATGTTAGTTTCCTTATGATATTGTATAATACTGGGTAAATCATCATTTCAGCTCTCAGTCCGCAATAGGTGAAACTGTTGATCTATTGGGTGTTCGTAATTATTATTTGTCCTGACATGATGTTGAAGTAATTTCTCTTGCTTTGTTATTGTTCAATGTCCTTGCAATGAAATATTGTATTATATTTGTTTAAGCTCTACAAATATGACTGAGTATCATTATTTCTTCAGAGCATTATTTATTAAGGAAAAGCTATAGATGAAAACTCTAATTTAATCTGTAAAATATACTACTTCAGGATTTTTTTGGTTTCACAGAGCTCGATGCCCCCAAAAATCTACGGGTGATATCTCGCGCCTCATCAAGCCTGGAGCTGGAGTGGGATAATAGTGAGGCAGAGGGTAATGGATACCTGGTTATCTACAGCACATTAGCGGGGGATCAGTACCATGAACTCAGGGTACCATGGAACACTGGTCAGATCACAAGAGCCACACTTACAGGTGAGCAGGTCAACTTTGACTTAAAAACTACAGGTGAACTGACAATATGTTATACGTGAAAGAAATGGTAGGAATTATGTCCAATTGCAGTTAACTAGAAGAAATAGATTAACACAAAATAAAAGACAAAAATCTATCCATATCATAAAATAAAAATTTACTTTGTTATCAGAATCATAAAAGCAAAGAATTTTATGACATCTAATTCTAAATACAACAGTGGTTTGTGGCTTGTCATGCTATAATTTATGTATCGTAGTCTTCTGTTAGAATGTAGCGCTATAAACAAAATGTGAAGCTATTAAGTACTCCACACTTCATTAATACTGGGACCGCCTCCAGCTCTGCTGTTATCTTGGAAGACATCCAGTATAAACTTCCAAATACAACAGGTCAAAACCAGCATTCGCTCATCGCACCAGATGTGTACTTTAGTAGTCTTGTAAGGGTCATAGTCTATGCCAGTCGTGCACATTGCTTTTTCAGAATGTTGCCAATTGTTGACATTCCAAAGTTAATCAACCAACCTATGAGTCACGCATTGTCCTAAAATAAGACTCACTCAAACCTCTAAAAAGGAAAAGTGGAGGTGTTGCCCATAGCAACCAGTCAAATTTTAGGTATCATTTTACAGAAAATACTACGTAAATGATAGCTAGAACCTGATTGGTTAGTATGGGCAACAGAGGCGGAACTAGCGAGCAGTGGGACCCGGTGCAGGGAGATGGGGAGGAGGGAAACGAAGCCCCTGACCCTCTGCATCTGCCATGCCGCGGGCTCCAGTATCCTCATGGGCCCCGGTACACGGCACCTGCCACACCAATGGTAGTTCCACCACTGATGGGCAACACCTCTCCTTCCTCTTTTATATTTTAATTAATCTACTCCAAAGTTTATTAATGAAAACCTAAAGTGAACCTTTTAAACTAGTACATGTTAGAGTGCTCATTACACTTAGCCAGTGCTTTAGACCTTTATCATTAAACAATTCCTTCCTATCCTTCCTCCTTCCAACAGCTTCATATTGTCTCTTCCGTGCTGCTACTAAGTCAGTACCAGAGAACTCTACATAATATCGGTTGTTTTCCATGAAAAGCTGCAGGCTTTGCCCTTCAGAGCTTTTTCAACATGAAGGAAACTACACAGACAGCAGTCAAAGTTGGAATCTGTTTTATTTGCAAATATTTTACTGTGGAAAAAGTCAATTGCTGTATTTTATGGATTTTATGTATTTTATGCGATTGGAATGACAAACGCTTCAGAGACTTAAAACAGAAGACTGTCCTAGACCAAAGAGACTGGTCACATGACACACTCTCTTGTTCATGTTCCAAAAGTCTTCAAAGTGTCTGTTGGTCCAATCACATAAAATTCAGCGATTAACTATGTCTGCAGGAAATGGCCCCACTCCTTTAGTGCATGTGAAATTTTGTTTTTGGCATATTAGAAAATGTGTTAAATCATCCTTTAGTTGGGATACAAATGAGAAGTATCTTAATTTGCAAACAGTGTTATTTACACAGGAATCTGCTACAAAGGTCTGTTCAAAACCAGAACATTAAGTAAACTTCCTTACCGTATGTTTAACACTAGGTAGCCCTTATCTATGCCAAGCATTTCTAATGGACTATATTAAGCAATGCCTAATCTCAATCTAGCTTGTGACTCTCCCCTATCACTATCCTTGTCAGGGCCGGTGCTAGGGTCCACGGCGCCCTAGGCATTTTTAAAAAATCTCCTCTCCTTACCTTGTCTCACCACCGCTGCCTCTCTGCTCCGTCTCCTCCCCTCCAGTCACTGACACTAGTAAGTGGAGGGGAGGAGACGGAGCAGAGAGGCGGCGGTGGTGACAAAATAGCCTCTTCCCCCCCTCCCCGTGCATCTGATGCTGTGCGGTGGCCATGACAGGTATGGTCAGCGGTCGCCGCACAGTTTTAAAGTATTTTAGAATACTGTGGCGCCCTCCAGAGCCCGGCGCCCTCCAGAGCCCGGCGCCCTAGGCAAGTGCCTAACCTTGCCTAATGGGAGCGCCGGGCCTGATCCTTGTGTATATATGTGAATTTTGGTACTTGGTTGTATATACGCCCAGCCACACCAAAAATATAGATAAGAATGAAGTGAAATTTCTGGTCCACCTCCCACCGATACGTGGAAACTGTTGGGTCACTGTAATAAACTTCAGTGGGAATTTCCTGCTGTCAAAGAATATTTCTGGAGCTCTTACCACTTTCCCAGAAACACATCAGCAGACAATGTCTATAGTTATCTTTACACCCACAGCAAACATGACAGATTTTGCACAAATAAAATAATTATTAGTTCTGTGTCTAGTTTCTACATGCTCCTTAATCTAGTGAGGTTCTGAATTGTTAATAGGCTCACATTGCTGATCATTTGTATCAGTGATCAAACAACCAATATAAAGACATGAGTGATCCTTGATATGATTGCTTGTATGTTTCCGAAAAAAAATAAAAAAAACACCAAACATTACAAATAATACACTGTCTATAACATACTTTACGCTCTTGTAATCTCATATGGAAGGTGGGACAGCACTCAGAATATTTCCCTTCTTATTTTTGGAGGGGTTTGAGTAGCAGATTTTGGGGGCAGCATGTTCAATTATGGAAGCTCTTTAAGCTTTGTTTTGCTAGTCTACCAAGCGACTGTGCTCTTCGACCAGTGGCTCTTAAAAATCTTTATAGGTAATTTACAAAGCGCAAGCAGTTACCATGTAAAATAAAAACAATATAAAATTATATGAAAAATAAATAGCAATCAAAGATGGGTCCTTTGCCGTCCACCCCTCTGTATGTATATAGTAAAATTAAAACAATGTAAAATTATATGAAAATTAGATAGCAATCAAAATTTGGTCCTTTGCCGTCTATCCCTCTGTATGTATATAGTAAAAAAAAGTATAAGGTATATCATATTTTGATCAAAAACTTTAAATTTGCAACCAAAAATACTGTTTTTTAAATCACACCCAAATAATCTTTAATAAGCAGCTGGACAGCATCTAAGACAACATTATGCAATATTTGTAAATGCACTCTATTAAACCCCCAGCGTACCAGCTGCATGCTAATAAATATGCCTAAATGGCTACAATACAAAAACAAAATTATTGTCCAGTGCCTATCCTTGCTATCGCAAATTTGCCTGTATCTAGCAAATGAAACTATGAACTTGATGAAAATATTTAAACCCGCAACCCAACATCAGGGGTCCTCATTCTTACAGCTCCATTTATCCTGTAATACTCTTGCCTAAGTATCATTTCACTTGGTTGCGTACACCAAGGTGGAGAGGTGGAGGTGCACACAGTGGTGGAATGATTGAGGTAGATTGGGGTGTCCTGTATGCATAATGATCTAATCTTGCATAAACAACATTTCCACACTATATTTAAGTCGCCTCGAAGGTGTAAAGATTGGACATAAGATATTCCTTATTTTGTACGCTGGGACAAAGCTTCAGGATTGCACATAAGGCCATAATTATAAAGCCAGCTTGGAGGAGGCATTAAACCTTATTATATACACACATATATAACAGGTGAACAGATGTCCTTGGTTGATGGACTGAAGCATATAAACCCAAGTATTTAATATCTAATTTCAAGTATCTAATTATTAGAAACGCCACATTTATGAAATGTAAAAAGCAAGACGGCCCTTTTACCGCTCACTTTCCTGAGATAATTAACATTAATTTGAAATCTGGAAATGTTCAGTTTAATTGGGGGGATTGAGAGTAAAACTCTGAGGGTCAGATAAACCTAACTTGGCACGTTTACACCTATGTGTGTGCAGCTATGGTCATTGCCCCATGTTGTTTAGTGCCGCTTAGGGGTTCCATAGACGTTGTAGAAGTTATTTAGAAAGCGCATCTTGATGGCTTAGTCTTTAATATTCTAGCAGAGAGAGCGTGGGCTTACTTAGTAACCCGCAGCGAGGGCCAGGGTATAGGTCACTGAGACATATGGTATTACAGACATGAACTACCTTTCAGTGGTATCTGAAATTGGCAATCTCCCAAATAGGCTGTTTCCAAGATTCCTAAAATAGAAGGGGCAACTTATAACGTTTACAGCCAAACCAGAAGAATATACGTAGCAGAGCACTGTTACTATACTGCTTAAAGGGTTTATGAATTGGACATTTTGCAGTACTCACTTATCTTGTAATGTGATAAAAGCTTCTATTGTAAGTCACAGCAGTATATCACTTTAACAGATAAAGGAGAAAATGATGTTTGTGCTTACACAACTTCAATCCAGTAACAAAATAGCTTACAGCTTTATTTGTATTACATGCCATGAGAGGTTTTACATTTTGTCTTTGTATAGGATAAAAGAGTTGAACTCACAGTTTGTACAGTTTATATTATCAGAGTTATAATTTCATATTTGTTCTCATTATTTAAATAGCTCCCTATAAACCCTTCTGAACAAAAATTTGTAACTCCAATAGTTTTGCTCTCTTTATAATTTTCATTTTCTACTTCCAAACATTACCAAAACGTTGCCATTGATTAAGCATCTTTTACCAAGTCTTCCCTCCAATATATAATTATATAATTAATTAAAAATGCAATGCAATTAATTCATTCTATAGCTCCTGCTAGAATATGTAAATTTTTGAGGGATGTATTTTATGTGTAGCATAAAATATAAATTTCACTACTACGTATGAGCACAACATATACTAACTCTTCTGTCTTTATGCAGAGTAATTTGCCTTTTGCATATATGACTTCTTATAGAGGCGGATGGGGGGAGGCAAGAGGCATGCAAGTGTAGGCCAAGTATAGAAAGGGCATTTTCAAATAAATGTGTCACAAATCTTACCTGTTCCACACTCTTGTGCTGCTGATTTCCTCTGCCTCTGTGTAAGATCAGCACTTCCTGGTTTGCGCGGTCACGTGATCGTGGCTGGGAGGCCGCATATTGAAATCTGCAGAATCTTTTAAACTCACTCTGACACTGCTACAGTGTCAGAGCAATAGGTTTTCCTGTTGGTGTGACTCCCTGTTTTTCTGCAGAAGCTGAACTTCCCTGTGCTTCTACCATGGCTTATCTGCCTTTCGGCTCCTCATTTACCAGACCTTGCTTGTTTTGACCACTCTCTCTCAGATCCTGATTTTGTACCGCACTACTGCCTGTGTACCAGATCCTGGTTTGTTATTGGACCTTTCTGCATACTGATTTTGTACCTCGCTACCGCCAGTGTACCAGTCCTTGGATAGCTGACCTGCTTTTGGATATCTCTTTCTGTCTGCTGTGTTACGCCTAGTGGTTGATCAGAGGGCCGCGACTTGTGTGTTCTTCTCGGCCGCAGAATTCCATCCTGCCTTGCGGTGGTTCTTGGTGACGACCAGGGGACCTGTTAGATTCCGTGCCTCTGTTTGGCGTATCTGTTGTGACTGCTCTACCCCTGGTGTAAGTTACCAACTGATAGTGATGACGATCAGCTGGGATGCGGCCGACTCGGCATAGTACGTAAAATGTGCCTTTTATTCATGAATATCTTAGGGTGTACTCCTTTACTATAGAGGGGCCTTGTATTGATACATTTGATACATCACAGAATACATTTTCAGATATAAATAAATACAAATATAGCCAACGTATTATCTAATGTAAAATGGCAACCAAATGTATAACATATTGCTAGATAGGATAATGTTTATATCTTTTGCAGAGTATATGCAGCGGAGCAAACAAATTCCAATATCCGGATATAATCTCACCCTCACACGCTAACTGACTAATAATACACACACTTCCAGCACTTGATAACAGTGTTTATGACGGACTCTACATCAGACGGAACTCGCCCCTGAACTTGATTTATCCTCTACATACAGGGTAAGATAAGACAGTTAGCGTGTGAGGGTGAGATCATATCCGGATATTGGAATTTGTTTGCTCCGCTGCATATACTCTGCAAAAGATATAAACATTATCCTATCTAGCAATATGTTATACATTTGGCTGCCATTTTACATTAGATAATCTATACGTTGGCTATATTTGCGCTCCTTTATATATTTATTTATTGATCTTTAAATAGGAGCAGCATATATAGTCTATACGTTGGAGAGCGCTCCCCTTGATGCCTATTTCTAAATTTTCAGATATATTGATGTCACAAAATTAAGTCAGGTTACTTAGTACATACAGACAGATTAGCCCTTACATCTAAATGGCTGGAAAGTGGTCACCCCCATCCCATTCATGTGTTCGTTATATGTACGTTTATACATAGCTTTAGGGTGGTGTCATACGGATGCTTTTTATACTGTGTTTTTTTCCTCCAGTGACTTTCTTCAAAATGCTGTACTATCGAAATAATGGGTTTTGCCAAAAGGGCGTCACACAGAGCAGATTTCCTGCTCTGACAGCTGTCACAAAACTGCAAGCAGTGCTCCGGACGAGCTGAAAAACAGCTCAGGCAAAAACAGTGCTACATAGAAATCTATGTTATGTTCCTACACCTGTCACACAAGTGATTAAATAACTGCTGAAAAACTGCCTGAATACTTTGTCGAACTTTCCAAGCAGCGTTTATCCTGCCAGCAGGAAAATTGCTCGAGTACAACGTACACTACCTGTTTTTCTGCCGCTTGAAAAGCTCTGGTGTGACAACACTATTAAGGAGATGTAGTTGTAATTTCTTTTGCTTGGATAAAATTTTGCACAAAAGATTCAGTTTTTACGGTTTTTGGGGTAGATTTATCAAACCTTCTGTAAAGGTAAGGTGGAGGTGTTGCCCATAGCAACCATTATGATTCTAGCTATCATCTTCTAGAATGTACTAGATAAATGATTGGTAGAGTCTAAATGGTTGCTATGGGCAACACCTCCAATACTTATTTAAGATCGTTTGATAAATCTACCCCATTGTGTTAAAAAAAATGTCCCTACATTCTAAAGCTGAAGCTTTCGTTATTTGTTGCTGCAAAACAATAGATATCTACGTGATAGGTCAATTTGGTAAATAGCACAAGATCACTGGGTGAGATTCGACCTTTTCCACCCATATGTGAATGCTTTGTGAGCCTCCTGTTAAGCACATAACATTTCCAAACTAATAAAACAAAAGAACCTAACACGTTGTTCTTGTAACACTAAATACTATGTATCCAAGCATAAAACGTAATAAATAATTTTTTTTCATGATGTGGACACTTTTCACTTGATTTAGAAAGTGGTTTCTGAAATGCTTAACAAAGCAAAATCAAGGGTTGGATTTAAATTTCCAGTAAATATATCTTTGAAATCATTTTGAAGAAAAAGCAGCCACAAGGTAGTTTGCGGCTGAGGATTGGGGAAAAAAACAACAGTGCTTTAGACTCTTATTTTTGTCAGTGATTTCTGCTAGACAGACTTTACCAAGACATTGCTTATGGGATTCTCATATGTGTCTCTACGCCTCACTGGCCAGCAGAATGTGTCTCCAACAACAAGAAAGGAAGAGACAGGGCACAAGTAAGGAGATAAGAAACTCTTATTATATCCACCATACATCCAAGTGGATAGCATCAGTGGGTAGATTAACAGAGCTGCAGACAGGTCGGGAGAAAAGCAGGTTGGGATATTGCCTGTCATTATGTGATATTGTAAGATAGAAGACTCACACCTGCCTATTTTGTCTTATAAAGATTAATGGACTGTAACTTCTTCATTGAGAATGAGAAATAGATAATCCACTTTGATAAACACACATACACCCTTCTTTGCTCTACCAGCATACGCTTTTTATGTATAAGCAGCATACACTTTTTATGTATTAACAGCATACACGTTTATGTATTACCAGCATACACGTTTTATGTATTACCAGCATACATTGTTTATGTTGGTTTTAGGGGTGGAGGATTGTAAAAAAAAAAAAAAATAACCCTTTTGCCTGTTATTGTGTAACTATTACTTTGCAGCAGGTAACGTCTAATCAAATATTCCATTACCAGACAGCCAGCTAATGCATCAACCCTGTATAAAGCTATGTACATTCTGGTGTTTTTCAATGTATTTTTTATCGAATGTTAAAACGAAAGTAGAAATGCATATAAAACACATTGCATTAATGTTTAATAATATGTCTTTTATATTTATTTTATAGGCATTTAGGTGTATTTACAAATATGTTGTCTGTATTTTTTTCAAAAATGCTTCTGTGACAAAGCAGAAGCGAAATGCATATGGAAATACATATGTAAATCATACTTGCCAACTTTGGCAATTTGTTTTCCGTGGGGCAGGTGGGCATGTGACAGTTTAGGGGCGGGGCCAATGACACTATTCTCTGAGCCCTGCCCCCTAAACTGTCATCACCATTTTTGGCCTATAACAGCAGGGGGCAGGGCCACGATGACAATTGAATCATGTCACTAAGCACCGCCCCCTAGATTTAACTTACCGAACTGGTCGGGATCCGGGAGGTAGCCCTGCTCTCCCGGGAGTCCAGGAGGAAACCCAGAAATTCGAGAGTCTCCCGGGAGAGTAGGCAACTATGATGTAAATATGTATTAACCGCACCTCCTTTCATTTACAATGCACATCCTTTGAGATGAATGGACATTTTCAAATGTGTTGATGTCCGTGAAGTACATTGAAATGAAATAAGAAGAGTTAAAAATGTGTATTGCGGCACAACGAGAGTCAATTGCACATACTGTACAGTACATAGTGTAATTTTTCTTCTCCTATGCATTTACATTCACTTAAGAAATGAATCTATGCAGAAATTTTGCACCAGTTTCTACGTTGCCTATGTAATATGTGTATTGTGATGCTGATAAGGCAAAAGTCAAATGTTTCCTATCCATGGTGCCCTGCTAGGAATTTTAATAACTTGGTCCCACTAGAAGTACATAGGGTAAAGCAGTATATTGTACAAGAGAGCAGTGCAAAATGACAGAAGATATAATGGAGATACAGTAGCATTATCATTACCACACATGGGCCCTTCTCCCCCACCACAGATTAACTTATCAGTGTTCTCAGCCTGCACCCATCATCTAAACACCTATATAAATGGTGTCATTCACCTAGTATAAATGATATCTTACCATGCTCCCTAATAGGAGATTTAGCTGTGATCTGACTGAATAGTATATAAAAAACTGCAGAAAGTGTCCATCTGATTATATGATGCGTCATTTGTACTCCTGATGACTGTGACTGGTTTCGATGGTACAGTATTATAAGAATGAAATGCCAGGATGGTGTAAATTGTCTTTATTACACAATCCAGTAAATCAGGCCCCTCGGAGAGCCCTGAGCCGAACAGGTCGCTGGCCCATTTATCAGGGATCAGGTGCCTTGTTACAATACACAGTACACTCTCCAGTTTGTGAACATCTTCTTGTATGATTAATGACCTTGTGGGAAGAAGCTGCTCACCCAGGTTGTCAGGGAAAGATTTATCTCAAAATCTAACAGGGCTTTAATTTGTTTTCAGCATTTTTTTCAACTACCCTTGATATTTCAACTTTCCCAAAAACATATACAATTCTCATTACAAAAGGTTCTCTTTTGCAAGCTACTACTGTGCACGGTGGGACTAGCAGGGGTTATACGTCAATGCCATGAAGATTATTTAATTTTACTTTTGTGCAGTCAGAAGTGATTTAAAAAAAATGACATCACTGCTTCTCATCCGTGTGCTTCATCAAATCACATCCCATGAAAATAATTGTGCTTACATAGATAATAGACCCTAGTAAAAATATATTTTAGATTAATGTCCATGTTCTATAAATTGTGTAAAATATAAGGTATTGAATATGAATGTTAATGTGTTTCAAAAACGCACGGGTGCCCCAAACCTGCTTATTTCCGCTAAAAAGACCCCTGCATTGCCGTGCGTACCAGTGGCACATGGTGAGTTTGACATCCCTTACCCTCAACAGGGCAAAGGTCTCTTGGGGTGGTGGGACAGACTCCTCAAATCTGGACTGTTGTACCTAAATCGGGACAGATTAGAGGTATGCTTGTTCAGAAATTATAAATGGACCCAAAGCTCCCTGCACAAACTTAAGTCAATGGTATAAATCACTAGAAGTACATAACAACAAAATACCCACAAGCTGCTCTATACCTACTGTACTGTAACAAAGTAAATAAATTTAGGTGGAGATTCCATTTGGCATGAGGTGTCTCCAGAATGTCCATGGAGACACATTGTGCCGATGTCATGGCTGGAATTGCCAGCAATGTGAACAGCGTGATGACCGTGCGCCACTTCGCCGGTAATTGTTTATCCTCCTTAGCGTGGGCAGACCTCTCCTTGCATAGCCCTATGTCCATATTGTGTACATCGCCATGCCTCCCACATCAAGTATCCCATTGTCCACAATATACAAGTATATGGCCTACGTAATAGACTACTGTATGCTGTCCTATGCAGGAAAATGCCATACCACTACTTAGATGAGCCGCCATTTGTACAACAAACCTGTATAACGCTTGAAAGGTCAGAGACAGAATGGGGAAATCCATCAACAATAGTGTTGTACTAAAATATATTACGGGAGTGTGTGCTTCAAAATGCAATATTCATAATATCAATAAAGGGTCACTTTATAGAGGAGGGTAATAAGGCTAACTAGCGCCTAACCGTACCGAGAAACTGTACTATGTGAATATTAAATACCACATAGTAATCATGTACTCCTTAATGGTGGTATAATTAAAACACTGAGGAACAATATGTATAATCATATACCGATATAAAGAATGTTCACAATGTATAAGGAAACTAATGCTCGCTGCCTCAAGCGATAAACCTAATAAAATATGGTGTTAGAGCACAGTTTGATTACAGAGTGATCAATAAAATGTCAGAAGACAATTAATAAATAAAAACAAACATACAGATGTAGGCGGACATTGTAAATTATGCTTTTCTATTGACCCTCAGGGGATCTTTGTGACTTTGGTATTTGAAGCACAGACTCCAACTACTGTATGTTTGTTGTATTTGCTAATTGTGTTCAGAACTTTTCAAATAGAATCAATGGTCGAAGTGGAAATGTAGGAATGGTGGTATGGAAAATGTAAGTGAATGGAATTTGATAGTTTTACAATGAAAGCAGTAGGAGTAATGGCGGTATGACAAACCCCCATATACCAGCCCACCCCCAGCATTGATTTACAGCTACATTGGAAGAGATATCTCAATAACTGGTTGAAACCTGGTGCTTCCTCCTCCGAGGTGTCTTTTCTCATGTCTCCACTCCACAAAGAGTTTGCCACCCATCACCATGAACTACTCCCTCAGCTCCCTCTTTTTTGACTCAAGTCCCTCTCATTTCTATACCTTCTATCTTTTTTGCCCTCACCTATTTTCTCTCCCCTTAGCACACTCTCCATTTACTGTTTTCTATTCCTACCGCTACTTAATCTCACCCTACATCAGGGGCGGATCTAGAAATTTTTTCTACCCCGGGTGATGTAGGGAGGGGGGCGATTTAAGCCCCGCCCCCTTTCTAACTTCTAAGGCTGCCGGCGGCTGCACAGTGTGTGCAGGTCCGTTCGGCAGTGATAATGTGCTGTCCCGCTGCTCTGATTGTGTTTAAAACACAATCAGAGCAGCCGGGCAGCACATTATCACTGCCGAACGGACCTGCACAGTGTGCAGCCGCCGGCAGCAAGCCCCTGCTAGGGGCCCCGATCGCCCCCCCCTGGATCCGCCACTGCCCTACATCTCTTTTTTTCTCCACCTATTGCTTCCTTTCATTCCACCGGCTCTTATTCTCTTCCCCAGTCCTCTATTTTACTTCTCAGTCCCCTCTCCCACTCCCCCAGTTGATGTTTCCTGTAAGCTCCCTTTTTTTCTTACTCAGTCTTTTTTCACCCTTGTTCTGACCTTTCTCTATTATTATTTTTTTATCTCACAGCTATACTTCTCCCTGTCTGCTGGCTTTCTTTCCAAACCCACTATTTTTTCTTTCACCCCACGCTCTTACCTAATATTCGATAGCAGGCCACTTCTCTGCTTCCCCCAATGCCATCAATGCACCAGCTAACAAACCAGAGGACATGCTATGTATTCTTTTATTGTTTATAGCAGCAATCCCACATAGAAGATTTCTTTACTTTAAATGTCAAGTTAAGTACCCTTTAAGCATGCATTTTTCTTAGCTATCCTCCTACAAATCATTCTCTGCTTTTCTATAATATCTCTAGTTAGATATAAAAATGGCTGCCAGTCAAAGACACAGTCAGTGTGCTACACAAACACAGACATACAGCTCTCAGCATGTCATGCGATGGCAGAAGGGAGAGAAGGAGGAGATTGCAGTGCAGACAGATCTCAGAGGGGTGTTCCAAAGCATCGCTGCTCACTACATAGTTTGCCACTTGACTGTGGTTGCCATGGTAGTCCAGATTTATAAATTATTAATTGCCACTTGAACAATGCAGCAAGGTAAATGACAACATTCTTCTTACAGCATGCCACATTTTAAAAAAGACATCTGATTTCATGGGATTGTTGCTGCAATATGAAGCATCAGTCCACCCCATTAGTAGAGTCTGTCAGTTCCAAATTGCCACTGGAGGTGTTAGATCTTCCCCTGACCGTCATGTGATTCAAGCATGGGGTTGGATTCTGGTCCTCTGCAAACACCCTCTAAATGTAAGGCTGCAGAGTACTTTTTCAAGTGTTTAGTACATATCTGTTTTTATTCCTATTAGATATATATTGATATATGTAATTTATGTTGTTTGACAAAAGATGAAACTGAAATCCTTAGACCCCTCAGCACCTGTTCCTGACTAGCTAGTTATATAAGCTTTATATGTTAAATATTTACTGATGAGAACAGAGAAACATATCATTTTATATTATAACTGAAAAATGACCAATGGAACCATGTAGTGTTTCTATTGTAGTGTCTACTTTTAGTTTGCTTTTTGTGGGAGGGAGGTGTCTATATTTACGCTGCAACATTCTCTCCAGGTACAGATTATGAGAGTTGGGGTCTGCATTTTAGCAATATAGTAGCCACAATGCAGTATCATATTTCATGTAGTCTCAGATGACTTTGAGAGTAAATATCAGATATTTTCAACTATGCACATACAAAATTGCGACAAGTGAAATTGTAGGAGCTTAGCTTTTCCTTCATTAATAAATAAAATCTTTTGACATGACATTATTTTTGTTAGCAGAAAAGATGTAATAAGTAGCAAACGCTGATTTCAGTTGCAGCTCAGAGGTGCTGCTTTCATTACACCAAAGAGGAACAATTTTTCACCAGTCATGTAGCCATTTGTACAAGTGCATGTACCCCGCTTTGGATCAGGAGTTGAGTGACACATCGTAAGACGAGACATATTTATATCTTTGTCTGGGATGTCACTGCTCCTGTGTTATGTGCTTGAAAGCATATCACTTTAGAACCAGGCTGACAAAAATTTGATTAAAAGTTGATTAATACGCTTCCTGCACTTAACATGACACCGGGAGAATGATAAGAAGAATTACAGGAGTTTGAGGTGTGTAAAAGGTTCAGTTTCTGAAGGATAGAATTTCATGAGAACATCACATGGAGGTAGATGGCATGCATAATCATTTGGTATGATGGACAGCGGATACACCCTTGTCCTTCTAATCATTGTACGTTCTATTCCTCAAGATTTGATCCCGGGAACAGAATACGGAATTGGAATATCTGCCATCCGAGATAATCTTCAGAGCGCGCCGGCAACCATGAACGCCCGTACTGGTGAGTGATTCTTTGCATTTAAAGTGTCCATGTGTTTGTATTCAACAATCTTGTAATTCTACATCATAGCTAATGCATTATTAAAATTGCCAATCTACAGAAAGAGTACCTGGTGCCTATAGAGTACATGTAATCTAATTGTGTTCTATAAAACATTTGCAACATTTAATAAGAATGACATCCAGTGGTGGAACTATAGTGGTTGAGGGGGGCCCAGCTGGATCTCTCCCCACTTCCATGGCCCCGATTCACCCTCATGCCACCTCTCCTGACCTGTACGGGCTGCATGTGCCATACTTTGCATTCTCAAAAGAGAGTCCCCTCTGCTCTACTGAGAGCAGAGAGTGGGGGGGGGGGGGGGGTGGAAGGCAACAGTGGCATCACTTGGACCCTACTCAGATATGGAGCCTGGCATTGCACTGTTCCTCTCGTCACAGCAGCAATAGTCATTTACTAACTATATACTGCACTGTCCATGTTTAACGTAGACCAGTCGCCTTCTCATAGTGGAGACAGCCACTCTGTGGTATGAACCAATCTTTACGAAGTCCGTTGATTCACTAAGAACCAGTGCATGGCCTCCCTGAACCACCAAATGCCTCATGCCTCAGTGATGTCACTGGAACCCAGTGAACTGTCAGGTTGCATTGTCATGAATGTAGTTTCTGCCTACTTGCCCACTCTCCCGGAGACCAGGCCATTCTTCTGCATCCTGCCTAATTCCTAGTGAAGTGAGCAGGACGGAGGCCTCCCTGACGTGGTTTGTCGCAAATCACCACATTGTGGTCTGGCCACTCCGCAGTGAAATGATGCAACCGTGGCATTGCGTTGCAGGGGACGGGACCAAGGCATTGCACTTTGCGACAACCCCTCCGCACTTGTACGTCACCTCCCCTCTGAGATCTTCCTGAGGGGAGGAAAACAAAGTTGATACGTGTAGTTTCAGTCCACTAAATGCCTGCCTCCACTGTGGGTAGTTAAGCGGGAAAGGTATGTACAGGATCAATACATGTGTTCACATAAGGATAGATCTTGAGATGTATTATAAATCGAATATGACTTGTCACAGTAGTAGCGTGCTGAAATGTACTCAATAATATCTCACCCTTGGATTATTTTATATTGTACAATTGGAGATAATGCAGTTTAAATTAGTTGTCTCTATTTTTCATCTAAAGCCCAACTGCAGGCGGTTTGTACACAGAGATGTCATGATGTTTGTGATGTAGCTGAAGGCTCATTAAACCTTAGTAAGCTGTAAGTCTGTCTGCCTCTGTTCTTGTCTACCCAATTCTCATAGCAGAGTTCCTAATGTAAGAATGTTTTAAAGCATCAGGCTCCAGTGGAATCTTTTCTAAGCTACCGACTGCCAGAATTTTACGGCATTTTCTAAATTATTCAAATATTGACTTGAAATGGGAGTAATTTATAGTTGTATCATTAACTGGTATGGCAGCTGTGGCTCCTAATAGTGCCAGCCTGGAATCACAAGTTTCAAAACAAACTCTGCCCCAATATGCAAAAGACAACATACATATATTATGTAAAATTTACCTAAATGTGTACCCAGTTTATCACTTACATCCATTGAATGTATATGTTAGATCTACTTTCATCTTTTAAAACTAAACTCTATAGTAAATTGGAGAAAACCTTACACATTAGTGGCCTGATTTAGAGTTAAACATCAAATTGCGACTTTTACATACACACAAAAATGTGTTGGTACACTTAGGTTTCTGCTGCTGTATTTTAAATCTATCGCACAAAGCTGCATCCATCATTAGTGCGGAAATTTGCATCAGGCCTATAGGACGGCAAATATATGCTTAAAGATACATCTAATTAAAAAGTGGACACCTGTCTAAGGGGCATAATTAACTTGCAGCTCCATGACTGTAGTGTACTGAACTTACACATGAAATCACATTTGCTTCTACAATAGCAAATAGGAGTAAATATAGGATACACTAAACTCAAAATACGGGCACAAATTGTGCGCCTGAGCAGTGTGACAAATTTTACACAAGTTGCATTTTTACATGGTGCAAATAGAGTTATGTCTGACGTGTAGGTGTTGGTATATGTTTGTGATTGTTTCAGGTGTGCTCAATTTATGTGCCAAAATTAACCTCTGATCTGATCATTTGACAGTCAAAATGTTGGGCCACACTTGGGCAGATCCCGCGGCTCGGTGAGAACATTGAATGATCATCATCATCACCATTTATTTATATATCGCCACTAATTCCGCAGCGTTGTACAGAGAACTCATTCACATCAGCCCCTGCCCCATTGGGGCTTACAGTCTAAATTCCCTAACACACACACACAGAACAAGACAGACTAGGGTCAATTTAATAGCAGTCAATTAACCTACCAGTATGTTCTTGGAGTGTGGGAGGAAACCGGAGCACCCGGAAGAAACCCACGCAAAGATGGGTTGAACATACAAACTCCTCACAGATTAGTCCATGGTCGGGAATTAAATTCATGACCCCAGTGCTGTAAAGCAGAAGTGCTAACCACTACACCACCGTGCTGCCCCAGCAATATAACAGTATACCCTCTACTACTTTTCTTTGTGGCCTGTTAACTAGCCAAACAAATGATAGAACCCATTTCCAATTTGCCGCTTTTGCCGATCACCCAGATCCTGTGGGGCCCTGTTAGTTGGCAGTCAGTTGGTTAGGAGGACATTTGGCTGGTTTTGGTGACATTGTGGCAATTAGTCAACGTCCATATCCCAGTCCAAGTTAACAAACAGTTCATTAATATCTTCTTGGACTTAGTTTCATGGATTTTGGTTCTTACCCCACTCAAAACAAGATGCAAATGTAAGTCTTCAATGTCTTTGTGTTCTGTACTAGACTTGGACAGCCCAAGTGATCTCATGGTCACCGGTTCCACTGACAAGATCATCTCCCTATCGTGGACAAGAGCCCAGGGTCCCATTGACCATTACCGTGTTTCTTTTACACCGTCTTCCGGCATGGCTTCCGAAATCACCGTTCCACCTGAAATCTCACAGTACGACCTGACGGAGCTTGACCCAGGAACAGAATATACCATTACTATCATCGCAGAAAGAGGGAGACAGCAGAGTAGAGAGATAACTGTCGATGCATTTACAGGTACCCATTCATATCGCAGAGCAAAGTCGTGTGATTTTATAGTGGTTTCTAATACTATATTATCATTTCCCGTGCATACATACCAGCTTTGACAATGAACCTTAATCCTGCAGAACAACTGTTATTGTAATTGTTATTATTATTCTACATACTCCTACATTCAACCTGGTTAGTGCATCAGAGATTTGTTTTACAGCTACTTCGGTGCTGAACAAATTAGGTCATAAATTTTACTTAAAGATCACTGCATATTTGTAGCAATAAAATAAGTAAAGCAAATTATTTATAGGAGCCTATTTATTATGTTGAGACAATGAACGGACTTGCTTTCTCCGTATCTATTAATTAATTATTCCCTGTCCGTGTGAAAACAATGTTTTAGGCTTAAATTGTTCCTGGCGTTCCTAGACAATATGCAAATCATATATGTAAATGAGACAAATTATTTCTCTCCCTGCCTTGTTTTTTCTGTACTGCTCTGTTGTATACTTTCCTCTACCTGCAATACAATTCTGTCCAGCAAGTGGTCAGTGCCCTGATGTAGCTCCCCAAACACCAAATATTTAAAGGGACACTCACATGGGGAAAAAAAAATTCTATGTTGCTAAATATGGTATTTAAATAGAGTTATACATATGTTCAGTGGCGGAACTACCATTGGATTGGCAGGTGCAGTGCACCAGGATTCATTGAGATATGGGGCCCGCTGCATGGCAGATGCAGATGGTCAGGGGTTCCCTCCTCCACGCCTCCGTGCACCGGGGCCCTCTGGTCGCTAGTTCCGCCTCTGCATATGTTCGTATGTCCTAAGATAGGACAGTTACGGATTTCAACATATGTTGTTATATCATAACATGGGGCATCTAATTATTATTATTTTGCTTTGACCCACAGGTTTCCGCCCAATCACACAGCTTTACTTCTCCGGTATCACAGCCTACAGCGTAAACGTTTCATGGACGGATCCCTCTCCACCAGCTGACAGGTTCATACTTAGCTATACCCCCATCGGAGGCGATGAACCCATAGAACTCTTTCTGGATGCATCCATGCGGCAAACATGTCTCTCGGACCTGCTGCCCAGCACAGAGTACCTGGTTACTCTCCTACCTGTCCATGGGACCCTGAGAGTAGACCTGGTGGAAGGCACTGTAACTACAGGTGGGTACAGTGGCGGAACTACCATTGGTGCACCGGGGCCCATGGAGATAGTGGGGCCCGCTGCACGGGGAGCTAGCGAGCTGTGGGCCCCGGATCCCTCCTCCCGGCTTCCCTGTACCAGGGCCCACAGCTCGGTAGTTCGAATCCCCTGGGTCATTAACATGTCTTTGTCATTCCACGAAACTTACGTGAAATTCATTTATTACTGTACAATTTTATTTTTTTCTCTGCTTCTTTTATCTCTCTGTATGGCTGCATTTATCTTTCTATAAATATCTCACTTTTTGTGTTTAATGGATGTTTTAATTGTTTTCTCTGCAGGGGTGGCGCCCCCTATAGATGTATCTGTGATTAATGTAACAGAAGACTCGATGACAGTGGTTTGGAGAGCTCCGCCCTCCTCATTCCACCATTACCGACTTTCTTACCAGTCAACTAAAGGTATAAAGAAGAGTAATTGAGAATTATCAACCTGTCCATTATAAATATTCTACAAGACTTTCAATAGAAGCAATAAAACCACTTCACAGACACACAGTGGAGCATGACATTGGTGCTTACCTAGTGTTTATATTTGTGATAAAAATTATCTATAGCGCTACTTGATGATCTATATTAATTATGGTGCAATCTTGATGATCGTAATTAATAACATTGTCCCTTTGATGATTGTAATTGATAATAGTGTCCCATTGATACATAAAATTAATAACAGTACCCCCTCAATGATTGTAATTAATAACAGTGACCCCCTTGATGATTGTAATTAATAATAGTGCCCCATTGATGATTGTAATTAACAATAGTGACCCATTGATGATTGTAATTAATAATAGTGCCCCATTGATGATTGTAATTAATAATAGTGACCCATTGATGATTGTAATTAACAATAGTGACCCATTGATGATTGTAATTAATAAGAGTGACCCATTGATGATTGTAATTAATAATAGTGACCCATAGATGATTGGAATTAATAATAGTGTCCCATTGATGATTGTAATTAATAAGAGTGTCCCATTGATGATTGTAATTAATAAGAGTGTCCATTTGATGAGTGTAATTAATAATAGTGCCCCTCGATGATCGTAAATAATAAAAGTGCCCCCTTGATGAGTGTTATTAATAATTGTAGCCCCTTTTTGAGAGTAATCAATAAGAGCGCCTCCTTAATTATTGTAATAGTAGTAGTGCCCCCTTGATGAGTGTAATTAATAATAGTGCCCCCTCGATGATCGTAAATAATAAAAGTACCCCCTTGATGAGTGTTATTAATAATTGTAGCCCCTTTTTGAGAGTAATCAATAAGAGTGCCTCCTTAATTATTGTAATAGTAGTAGTGCCCCCTTGATGATTGTAATTAATAATAGTGGCCTCTTGATGACTGTAATTAATAAGAGTGTCCTTGGACGATTGTAATTTGTAATAGCACTCCTTTGAAAATGGTAATAATAGTGCCCCATTGATGAGTTTAATAAATGTGTCTCCTTGAAAATTGTAATTAATAACAGTACCCCCTTGATGTTATATTTACATCAGGGCCTCTCTCTTCTCTCTTCTGTCCCTGTTCTGTATGCATAAAGGCTCCTAACTACGTTAAGCGTTGTGGTTGTGGCTGTGGCGTAAAAATGCTGCAACGCTTAAGTGAGCCAGGATACTCTGCACACAGTTGCTTTTGGGATCCAGTGCAACCGGGGCTGTTATGGGATCAGTAATTGTTGCCCTAACAGCCCCAGCGGCACCTGTTCTCAGTCAGGTGCTGCCACATGGTTCACCTCTGGTCAGGGGGACCCCATGAGAGTGGGGCCCAGGCACAAACGTCCTGTGCCCCCCCCCCTTAATGTGCCTCCTCTTACAAGAGATACATATAAGAACCAGCACCCACCGAATGATTCTTTTAACCACTGCGCTTAATGTAGTAAACTGTACATAGTGCTGCATATAGCTATAGTACCTACGTGGCTTCTAACTAAATCTAGGCACTAGCAGTAAATGTTTAATGCAGTAAATGTATAGTGTACTGTGTGCACTGGCCTTATAGCTCCTGGGAATTCTACAGTTCTGTGATATGTGGGTCTATTCATTCAAGTGTATGTTGCATATAATCATATCTTTGACTAGACACTAAACACTCAAGAAGCATAAATATATAAAGTAATATTATCACTAAGTGGGAGATTAATCAGAAATGTTATGAATCAAACTAATGCAGAGAGAAAAATTTAAAGAGGAAGCTCATCTCAAAAATCCTAAATTACCATTTAATGTGTCATCTGCTTTTCTTCCACTCCGCTGCAGTGTGCATCTCTTTGAGCTCTTGATTTTCGAGTGCTTGAAATAAAAATACTGAAGACTTGAATTGGATTTTATCGCAAAAGTTTTCCAGGCCTTCTGTAGCCTACCATGCAATGAGGTCCCTGTTTAAGGAGCAGGATTAAGCTGCTGTGCTTATGAATGTATGTGGTTTACCCTCTACAGGGAGAATGGACAGTGTGGTGATTGCTAATGATCAGACGCAGTATACCCTCTCCAATTTGCAACCAACCACTGAGCACAGGATCAGCCTGAGTAGCGTCTGGGGTCGTGAGGAGAGTGAGAGGGTCAGCATCACCGCCATGACAGGTCAGTATGGAAGCACCATTATGCACCCCAAAAAAATCGATAAAGCCTATCAGGCTTAGTTAGGAGCTTATTGGATTGGGGTAAGCAGTTTGGAAGCGGCCACAAATCATAGGAAGACTTGTCCAAGGTGTTATAAAAAATACCAATTGATTTAACAGGACTTTGGCACTTAAGGGAAGGAATCCACAGTTGGAAAGCTAAAAAGGCAAAGTGTTGTATTTAAAAACAAAATACTTTGTTGAGAATAAAATTAAGTTAAAAATAAAGATAAAATAAAAAGAAAAGTAAAAATAAATATAAATACTTTTAACTACTGCCTAAAAGATATGTTCCTGCATAGTGCAAATTAAAACTTGTCACCAAGAGAGAAAACATTGCACCAAAAACAAACAGCGCTGTTACTGATGTCAATAGTTGCACAACCAATTGATCTCTCTTATGTAAAGAAATACCGTTCCTGAATAATGATTCGGTCCAACTCTATGTCCTCGTTCAGCCTACATAATTATATAGTCCAAAATCAATAGTGAATTTTAATTGTAATACAGATAAGAGCTGTTCTGATAACAGTGTATAACCAAGTGAAATGTACTGTACGTTCTGTATCTTAATGTCGTAGCTGATCGGTAAGCAGAATCTGCTCTCGTTCACCCGCTCGGCTTGTATCCGTTTTGAAGCGGGTTGGTGCAGGGATAAGCCTCTACAGCTACCTGTCGATCCGTTCATCAGACCATGAAGCCCAGCCTGCTTTTGTTTGGTTGGGCATGCTAGTACTTATGGTTCCACAAAGGTGGAGAACCACAGCTGGTCTAAGCCTGGTATATGTTTCCAACTAATTGAGTCTCTTGTACAGTTTCATGTCCTTAAAGGGCCACATGTATTATGAACATATGTATAAGACACACGTGTAGCAAAAACTTTTGCAGTGAAAGGTGAACCATAGCTAAGGATCACATTCTGTGATTTTGTGCAATTATATGATAGAATTCTGAATAATTTATCTGTGAATAGCTTGGTAAATCCAAGTTAATTACAAAAAAAAAAATCTGTGTGACAATGAGCTGTTTAAAGCAAGAAACCTTGCATCCTCTTTTCATACATGTTCACGAGATGAATTTCTATAACTTCTCTATGATGCCATACAATATATATTGTGGAGACTACAGAAGAAGTTACTTAGGAACTGAAGTTTTCATAACTGCTGCACTGGGTATTTCTAGTATCACCGCGAAGCACCAGAACAAATAGCATTCTATAATGAACAATTATGACTGCATGTTATAATCCTTCAGTCAGCGTGTTGTGCTGAGCCCTTTAACTCTCACACTGCAGTGACACAAGTAGCTGCACAGCGCGGTGTCTCACGATCTGTCATCCATCATCAACGCTCAACGCTGTGTTTATTTATTTATTATATTGCTGTAGCCATGGATCCTCCATTTGGCCTGAGGACCAGTAACGTCACTGACTCGGGAGCTGTTCTGCAATGGGAGCCACCAAGGACAGACGTGGAGAGTTATATAATCACTCTCACGCACCATACGGGTCAGTAAAGATCACACGCAAACCCCATATTGACACACATCAGTTTTATATAAAGCCAGATGTACTTGCCTGGGGAGCAATACCAGTAGTACACAGATGCATGGCTGCTATTGCCTGCAGCTGCTTGTAAATAAGCATTAACCTCTGCACAGAGCATGATGACTGACACATGGATTGTAGGATTATGCTGCTATATACTGTTCTTTCATAATGCCTGAGTGTCTCTTGTCTCCTGAAACTCAGTATCAGGGGAGACAATTCTCATTGATGGAGACAGCCAGGAGTTTCAGCTGCAGAGCCTTCTCCCTCGGACCCATTATTCAGTCTCTCTGGCAGCCAGCATCGGGCCTCAAGCCAGCCGGAGCGCCAGTGTCAGCTTCACCACATGTAAGTACAAATCATGGCTTGATCCAGTGCTCCCTGGATACATTTTATTAAATGACATTTTATATTCATATGATAAATGATGCATGCCTTCCACGGGCCTCACTTACGGAGAGGCAGTCGGTCTTACCTTCATTATTGCCCCATGTAAGGATCTGCTATATAGGCGAAACGAATCCTCTGATACTGTCAGTTTAGCTCTAAATTCAGGTCAATAGGCGTGTACAATGTGTATATTTGTCATTTGGGGTGTTTTGTAGCTGTGTGTTAATGAAATGTTTATGGTACTTGATTTTCAAATTTTGAAGCAGATGGACCAGAGAATGGGGCTGATGTTAGGTTGAGTGTCGGCCTGTTTGATTAGCGTAAAATAGGCTAATGTGCACTGCGCCGGCCCACGCACAATCGCAAAATAAAACTTGAGAACATTCTGTTAGGTCAAAGTTCTACAGTATAAGAGTCTGGTTTTGTCGTATTAGTAGAGCTATAACCTCTGTAGAACGTTTGTTGTTAATCAGGTCTCTATATATTTGTACCCATATTTTTATTCCATGCTGATCAATGGACACACATATTCTCCAGAAAATGAAAGCGCAACGAACTTGTTGGCTGAACCCATATTCAGCTCATCAATTCAGCAGGAGGTACTAACATCCATGAGGCATGAGGCACGAGGAGCCACTAGTTTGTAGTGAACTGACTGTATTCTCATCAATATGGTTCAAATGGTTCCTTCTACTAGAGTAGCCACCTGGTCGACTTTAATCCTTTGATGGGTGATACAACTATTCTTGGCATTGTGGTGGTCATGAAGTAGGATAATTGTCTTATAAATTGGATTTTCCAGTATTTGTCACAGTACCAGCTTTGGGAACCTCATTACTGTCAAATCCAAAGCTATTATAGTGTAGTATAGTGTATAAATGCCTCACTTAATTGCAGTTTGTTTATGTTCTATTCAATTAGGGAATTAGAGCTTCCATACTTGTGGACTTCTTAAAAGGAGTCGTCTTCCTTATATCTGTATAATTAGAGGACACTAGGCAATTAGAAGGCCCACAACGGCCGTGCAACCTGAAATGATTATAATTCTATGTGAGGTAGTATGATTGTCTAATGAAGTATGAATAAAAATAAGTTTCTTCTACCAAACCAACTTTGAAACTGCTGGTACTTATGACAACTGATACTGTTTCAGCTCATTAATCCAATGCTGCAGTAATGTAGCTTAAATATGCTCAGCTATATCTTCCTAATCATTTCTCCAAGAAGGGATGGGTTAGAGTAGACCTGCCACCAGGTCCTGAAGAATGATTTTTTCTTGTATTAGTCACTATGTAGTAAATAAACAAAATATTACCCGGTTCACCAAGGAAAGTTATTCTATCCAGCTTTCTGCTCAGGCTTCCTCTAACCCACACAGCATTAGAGACATTATTGTGGGGCCTCGGTCATAAAAAAATATAAACAAAGTAATGTGCGTTTTTCTTTAAAAAGCACATACATCGGGTATAGGCAAATCCGTATTCAATAAGTAGTGGTTCTCAGAGGCAAACGCAGGATTTGTAGAGGGGGTATCCACACCACGCCCCCAGTGGGCATGACCAGCATGCATGGAGGTGTGGCTATAATTTTAGACAGTGTTTGGCTATTTTCCTACTCTCCCTATCCCCATAATATACATGGGCATTGCTGCGTGCACTACTGTTAGGTGCGCACAGCTCTCTCTTTTCAAACAGAGCCGTGTGAAGCAGTGGCAGGGTCCAGCCACCTAAATTATAAAGTGCCCCAGACTTGGAGGGGGGTTTCCAGGCACTAGGACCCCCCCCCCCCCCCTCGGTTTGCCTATGGATCTGAAGATACGTCTGTTGATGAATATGGGTCTAGGCAGATGCCCCCCAGCCCAGCCTGCCCCTGACTGCAGGTTACGTCCAATACATATGGGGACTATTAAGTCACAAAAGAATGCACTGAAAAATGGTAAAAACAATTAATATCACCTTTTAATAATAGCCATTAATGATACAACAATAGAAAATAAATAAAAGTGTGTTTTTTTCCACATGAAATACATTTATTAGGATGTACATTTATTAGGATGTTATTAATGTCTACTGTACATAAAATACACTTTTAGTCGCTCCTGATAGCAAACATATGTTCTAGCATGGATACACAACCGTCATCACTTGTAACCTATGGAAGTGATGTGACTGTAAATCCCGTACCTTTCAGATGCCCAAAACTGTGTGCACTCGAGCACAGCACGCCCTTACTGCACATTGATTGACTACGTGCACACGCCCATTCCCCTCCCCGTTCTACCTAACCTAGAGAACTGAGGGTGCTGATGTACAGCAATGAGGGATAATGTTGGGGGCTGCACTGGAGAGGTGGTTTGCCGAGTGAGCTATTACATATTTGCCTACTCTCCTGGAATTTCTTGGAGGCTCTTCAATTTCTTATCAATTTTGCTGCTGCTGCTTTCCTGCTGACAATGGGTATTATTTAGATTTAGACTTAAGTCCAATGTCACCCCGCAAATATGTGCTTTGCCACACTGTGCATGCGTAAAGAAATGAAGCCGCAATTAGCTTGCACTTACAGACATCAACGCCTGGAGAGGCGGACCGTAGGGCAAGCTTATTACAGTAAGGCGTGCACAAGTGTGGCACACCTCCTAGGGCCTGTTTATAGTAGACCACATCTCCAGATACGCCTCTTACTGGTGCTAAAGCCTGGGCTGGTTCTCAGGGTACAAAGAGTGTGAGTTCAAGTTGATGATGATGATGACTTGAGGCAACATGGTGACTTAGTGGTTAGCACTTCTGCCTTACAGCACTGGGCTTATGAGTTAAATTCCCGACCATGGCCTTATCTGTCTGGCATTTGTATGTTCTCCCCCTGTTTGCGTAGGTTTCCTCCGGGTATTTCGGTTTCCTCCCACACTCCAAAAACATACTGGTAGGTTAATTGGCTGCTATCAAATTGACCCTAGTCTCTGTGTGTGTGTGTATATTAGGGAATTTAAACTGTAAGCTCCAATGGGGCAGGGACTGATGTGAGTGAGTTCTCTGTACAGCACTGCGGAATTAGTGGATGAATTCCATTTCTTTACTTTGTAGCATCAAGATACACTTCATACTCTGGATTTTGAGTTGAACGTATCTTAAAATATACAAATTAGGGCGCAGTTTTGCCAGCATATTTTTACGCATACATTCAAGTCGCACAATTATGGCCCATTCTAAATGAGGCCCTATATCACGTTGCATTTACTTTTTTTTGTCGTTCTTCGATAAATCATATTTTTCATTAAAAGTTGCTCTGCTGAGCTCAGTGTATCACTTTCAAAACTTCCTGGAAACGTTGCTGCTTTGTCACCCAGCCTGATATACCCTTATTGTTTGATTTAGAGTGATGTGTTCCCAGATACATATTGATGCCAGCGCATGAATGACCTATTCAATTATGAATAGGACTCCAAACTCAATTTCGTCTGTGACTGGTAACCAGTGAAGTTCTTTAGGGCCCAGTGATCAAATCTGTGATAGATCCTGTGCTTGGTAAATTGAATTTATTCTGCACCAAAAATATGTAAATTGCATCAATGCTGCAGCATATTTTTGT
Source organism: Mixophyes fleayi (assembly GCF_038048845.1). NCBI lineage: Eukaryota > Metazoa > Chordata > Amphibia > Anura > Limnodynastidae > Mixophyes > Mixophyes fleayi. The sequence continues at coordinate 25,452,179 of NC_134409.1, read as the reverse complement.
TGTGATAAAGGGGGAAATCTTTCTTGATGTATTACTGATATTGATATCCATGCAATGTCGTTCCTAATGTTTGAGAATTTCAGTAGAACACATGGACAGTGAGCTGTCAGTTACAGGACTTAGTTGATGTTAAGGAGAAATGTCTTGAGTTACGTGAAACAAATGAGACTAAGAGAATAATTTTATACACTCCATTCCCTACTGAAATAAAATATAGTAGATATAATATGAGTATATTTGCATACATTAAGATATATTATAGACACCCTCAACTGGTGTGATCCAACACAACCTGGATATGCCCCATTTTTGTGTGCTTCTCGATTTGCGGGAGTCATATGGAGATGGCGATTCATTTAAGGAAAAAGGTACATCCAGGAAATAAAGGTATTAAAGGTAATAAAGGTACCTACTTCAATTTACCATAGTGGGCTACCTGCCCCTGGACCGGTCCCATAGTAAGCTACCTGCCCGCCGAGCTGGTCCCATGGTGGGCTTCCTGCCCCCTGGGCCGGTCCCATAGTGGGCTACCTGTCCCCTGGGCCGATCCCATAGTAGGCTACCTGCCCCCTGGGCCGATCCCATAGTGGGCTACCTTCCTCCTGCGCCGTTCCCATAGTGGGCTACCTGCCCTTGGACCGGTCCTATAGTGGGCTACCTGCCTCCCGGGCCGGTCCCATGGTGGGCTACCTTGGGCTGGGTCACTGGGCCACCTGCATTTTTTTCCTGTAAAATGTTCCTAACAGGATACTGAGTCGAGGCTTGCTCCCTGGGCTAAAATTTGCCAGCCCTCCCCTGCTCTTCTTTAATACAGAGTATGTTCATGTGAACCCTAAATGCTGTAAATGTCTGCTCAAAAATGGTTCTTCAATCCTATAGTGACAGATCATCGCACAGTAAGGAATTTGTTCAGCTTAGCACATATAGAAACTTTTTAAAATAAAGTGATTGACCAGCAGGCCTCTGTATCTACAGGAAATGGAACAAGGTCTTTGTGTCTGTGTTGTATCTCTAGTCTTGTTAATACTATTACATTCTATCATTGCACTTTCTGTGCCTTAAAAACTATTTTCAAAATAATAGCAAACGTGAAGTTACCTTTATTTGCAGTTAATAGCTAATTGCAAAATGCCCCTAACCTCACCCCCCTCTTCCCTCGCCTTCGCTTTATCGCGCCACAGTGGGTGCGGCCAAAATGACATGATTTCCCGCTAATTGCTTCACTGTGGCCCCCGACTTCACTAAGTGGACAGGGTGGGTGAGGAACTGTGGCCCTGTGTCCAGGGATTCTGGGATAACTGAGCAAAATTCGTTAGTAGGCAAGTGAGATACATGTGTACATAACAATTCCTGTACCATGATATTTCATTTTGTATGTACCCTTGATATTGAGTGATGTGAACTTATTGTCAATAGGGGTTTTTAGTGGATCTTAGTCTCTTTAGACAACAGATTTATGATAGAACTAGGTAAAGGAACTTTGGTGCGGAAAGGAAAAGGTCTTCCCTCTTTCCAAAATATGCATTCTTTGGTAGTGCGTAAAAAAATCGCTCTAACCCCCCCAGTCCCCTCACCGGAGCCTTGGTGGCTGCTCCATGCAGCCGTTTTCTCTGGACTCCATCATTCAACTCACAGCTCTAGCCCAAAACCTGGGCTGTGTGATACTGCTTAGGGGATGTAGCTGTGTGGACCAATAAAAAGCCACAAGCACAGCGATTGCCGCTTTCGATTGGTCCTCCCACTCACACCCATCTCAGCAACCAGTTTAAAGGGCTAAACAATAAACCTTTGCAGGTGTTATGCTACAGAAACGGAGGAGTCCCTAGCGTGCAGTTCCCAGGTCTCTACTAAGGGCAAGCAGCAGATCAGTGACAATTTACAGAATGACGGGGAATGCTGTTTTCATTTAAATATATGCGGAACCGACTGAACACATCAGATGGAGGGTGTGCTCCAGTCAGGCAATCATTTGCTGCACAAATCACAGTAATATCCCAAATAGCAATTAGCACCCAGTGCGAGGAAAGACATTATCAGCCGTCGAGATCAAAAAAGGTGTTAAGTTTCATTATATTTTTATCCAAAGATAGCAACATTTGTCTCAAGTAATGAGGAGCATGACAAGTATTTTCAGAGTGCTGTTGCATAAGACTAACCTTTCAAATGAGATTTTCATTCTGTTATTAGTGGTTCATTCACATCTATCCCCTTTTTTATGCTCTTTTAATGCATTAATAAAGACATGAAAAGCGCATTAAAAATAGGACAAATAAGAGGCAATTATAGAACCAAGACACCCTATTTCTCATGCATTAATGAACATTAACAGTGCAATCCATTGTTTTATTAAGAGTGAAAAACAAAATGGAAAACGCATTAAACGCTTTTAAAGCGCTTGTTCATTTTCATGCATTTTTAGCCATTTTACCAGTGTGTATTTGTTAATGAGCCCTAAATGTATGTTGATACAAAGATGATGTGGGCAGCACGGTGGCTTAGTGGTTAGCACTTCTACCTCACAGCGCTGGGGTCATGAGTTTGCTTCCCGATCATGTCCTTATCTTTGTGGAGTTTATTTGTTCTCCACGTGTTTGCGTGGGTTTCCTCCAGGTGCTCCGGTTTCCTCCCACACTCCAAAAACATACTAGTAGGTTAATTGGCTGCTATTAAATTGCCCTTAGTCTCTCTCGGTCTGTGTGTGTGTATGTTAGGGGATTTAGATTGTAAGCTCCAATGGGGCAGGGACTGATGTGAGTGAGTTCTCTGTACAGCGCTGCGGAATTATTGGCGCTATATAAATAAAATTATGATAAACATATGGAAAACACCACACTGGGAACAAGTAGAATACGTTTTAGTGATGCTTTTCACTTTAGCCAATGCCATCGAGGGTAGTGGTAGCATACGCCCACATCACATGAGGAATAGGGCACGATAGGTTGTAAAATTTATGACATTCCCTTTAAACAGTAATATGGGGACAACCTTTTACATGACCTTCGCTTAGTCCATAATGGCCACAGCATGCCCTGACACCTTTTGATAGTTTTTCTTGTAACATATAAATAAAGTGTAGGCAAATGCATCGAAATTGGGCAGCACGGTGGCTTAGTGGCTAGCACTTCTGTCTCACAGCACTGGTGTCAGGAGCTTGATTCCCAAACATGGCCTTATCTGTGTGGAGTTTGTATGTTCTCCCCGAGTTTGTGTAGGTTTCTTCTGAGTATTCCGGTTTCCTCCCACACTCCAAAAACATACTGGTAGGTTAATTGGCTGCTAACAAATTGACCTTAGTCTCTCTTGGTCTGTGTGTGTATATTAGGGAGTTTAGACTGTAAGTTCCAATGGGGCAGGGACTGATGTGAGTTCTCTGTACAGCGCTGCGGAACTAGTCTCACTATATAAATAGATGATGATGATGATGATGATATAACAAGTGTCCAATCATTCTGTACTAATGACCAATGTGTAGTCTACGGCTACCATGGTCTGCCACTAACATAACATAAGGAATATGTAAATGTCTAGGACTATTGAAGGAACAGTCTGTCAGCAAGTAAACGCCCTTACATGCAACAAATATGATTTCACTAGGGCATTGATAGCTTCTATTGACTTATTGTGATAGACAGAGGCATGCTCAGAATGTCCCCCTATTGTCTGCGTCCCTTTTCTTGTAATGTTTATTATGGCATTGATACCTTTGGGTTTTTCCTCTGTGTTGTGCCCTAATTAAATGTATTTTATAGGGGGGGAAAAACAGGGTGGTACAAGAGTAAGACAAAGTTAAAAATAAGCCTTGTTTTATGAGAAAGTTCCCCTTTTATCTTGTGCCCAGGAGCATCTGTTGTGATTTACAGATGGTCTGTGACAATCTGTGAACCCTGGGCTTTTACAAGCTGTTGAGATATGCTTGCCTCAAAGACAATAAGGCACTGCAGGAGGCCGTCATTGTTATAAAGCTGTCATCAGGCAACTAAGCGGCAGCTCAACAGCACCATCTGCTGGCTGCTGGCCTTCCCTTCAACTGACTAATTTGCAATTTTGGCAAGAGGCCATAAGGCACTGATGTAAAATCTGACACTATAAATAGCTCCTTTAATAATTGTAAGATAAATAATTCCTCATGTTTGCTATTTATGAAGTATACTCGTTGATCAACACAAAAAACATTTTTCCTGTGCCCTTACATCATACTTGCCTACTCTCTTGGGCTGTCCGAGAGACTGCCAAATTCTGTGGTAGGTCTCCCAGACTCCCAGGAGAGCAGGACATTCTCCTGCACACTGCCAACTTCCTAGTGAAGTGGGCAGGATGGGGGCCTCCATGACGCCATTCACTGTAAATGGCGTCATTTTGGCCCTGCCTGCAGCACTTTTGTGTCATTGCATTGAAGGGACGTGGCCAAAATTGCACGCTTTGCGGCGTCCCACCACCCTCCATCACCAAACTATGGCTTACATGGTCCACCCAGTGTGCACCAAGACACGCACCTACTTTCTGCTTCGAGTAGATGCCTCTGCAATTTAGAAGTGCACCTTGGTGTGCAGAGATGTGTAAGAATCTGCAGAGGCGCACTGTGACATCACAAAGTCCATCCTCCTGCCATCTCTGTTTCACACATTGTTCTCCTACAATATTGCATGATTTAGCCTCATTAATGCTTAAACTAATTTTGTGAGTAAGGGGACATCAGGAACAGTCTTACACGTGGCATAATTGAGTGTTTGACACTTTTTTATTATATTATTTGAAGTGGGCCTAGAAATGTGCTCCCCACTAAAGTGAAACACAATGAGGCAAAATGCTAAAAGTATAGGATGATACATGATCATTAGACTGTAAGTTCTGTTGGGGCAGGGACTGATGTGTGTTCTCTGTACAGTGCTGTGGAATTAGTGGCGCTATATAAATAAATGATGATATCAGCTGGGGTAAAATTAACATTTTCCTGCAGAATGGGAATATCTGTGCACCCTTCCACAAAGCAAGCAACGCCTATAAAAATGCTCTCTACTCCTCGACCATAGATATATTTATGTTCCATTTTTGTGCATCTGATGCGTATTAAGCTCAGTTTAAATCTGTACATACATCTCTAAGCACATAGAAAATACATATACATTTTTATTTGTGTCTTAAAACACTTTAAAAAATGCATTTGAAAAGCCATGTAGCCTAAGGTAAGCACATTAAAACTGACCTTAGCACCGCACAGTAAAACTCCCACTGGAACCTTACATTAACCCCAGCATTGCCATCACAAATTAAAAATGACAATAAAATACATTTACACCCCGTATTAATTCTCCGCCACCTCATATACCCTGTATAGATTCTCCCCCAGGTACTGTCCTGAACTCCCCTAATTTGAATTTATCCCTCCCCCAATTTGACTAGCACACCACCCCAGTGAGAGCATGACTGGTGCCATTAATTCCCTCTCTTTCTACAGACTCACAGGCAGTGCTTACCTTGTCTAGTTTGGACAGTGCACAAATGATGTCAGTCCCAAGGCAGGGCAAGATAGCTGCGGGCAGCGTAGAGAAGTATTGGTCTGCAACAGAATGACAAGCTAGCTCTAGTGGTACCTGGTGGCTTCATCTCGCTCACTCGCAAGTAGAAATGCTTGAAAGTCTATTAGAGTTTACCAGTGTGATGGAGCATGAACATATTCATGTTGCAATCGCCAATAGATCCCCATTCTAATTTGTGGTTGAAAATTTTCAACTCGCTTCATGGTTTGCATTTTTAAATGTGCTTATTTTTCAAAACTATTTCAATAATATTTCTAGATAATACCGAAGCGTTCGAAGTTCCAGTTTGAGGTTCATTAAAAACAGCTAAAATATATTAAGCAGACTCAAACAGCCACAAACATGATCGAACTGCGACTAACTTGTTCGACTTTCTTTTAAATTTTCTTGATTTATTTTTAAACAATTAATTCCAGAAATTCCATTGTCAATTTTTGCTTTCGAATCGACAAACCGATTTCAGAAACCATTTGCGCCAAGTAAAGTTGGTGAATTATTAAACTATAGATTGTCAAGGCAACGCTCCGGGGAGAGTGAGGGCTCCCAGAGATACCGAGATGTGGAGCAGTTGTTCCATTAAGCCAACGATAATTTTGCCCTGTCTGGCTCTTAGTGAATCGATAGGTTGCATTCTCCTGAAAGGTTATTCAGCTTACAAAATGGCTGCCTCCGCTAGCTGCACCTCATACATGAGACTCTCCCTGAATCTCTGGGAGGCCCCCAGATTTTTGGGCATCCTCCCAGACTCCTGACAAAGTCTTCAATTCTCCCAGACGACACTGGAAATGGCAGAGATAAGCGCAATTTGCGTCATCACTACTGCACCGCAAAGCAAAACGTGTCATGGCACGATGGCAGAGGCCTGTGGTGATGAGGATTGCATGATCACACCCTGCTCATTGATGAGAGATCAGGCGTTTTCTGTTAAGGCGCATCAGTGGGCAGAGAGCATTGTATTATCACGTCTACCTTAACTTTGTAGACTTGCCCTTTGCATCTCCTGGAGGCTAAATATAGGTCTACAAATATAGTTCTGTAGTATAGTGCAATGTAACGTCCCATCTCCATAGTCTGTATCCGCTCTACCTCTGTAACCCCCACAAATGCTTAATTATGTCATTATCATCAACATTTATTTATATAGCGCCAGCTCACAAGCTTACAATTTATAGGAGAATGGGAGTTTGAAACGCAAGGGCACGTGCTACATCATATTGCACTTTGGACCAGCTAGAATGCAAAGGTAAATAATATTCAGTGGGCTGTGTGTAATAGGGTGTCCAAAGTAATGTCACTCAAGGGTCATTTTGTTATCATTATTATCTTGACCAGCTGTGGATTTATAATACGGTTCCTTACATTTTGCTAAATAATGTGGAATGGCTAAGGAACAACAGAAATTCTCTGTAACACCAAGAGAACATAATCTGTTCCGCTCCTGAATAATGCAGGGATTTCAGCAGCCAGGGGAATTGTAGACCTGTCAGAATTCATAATACCTTGTAATGGACCAAGAAAGTTCTACTGCACCAGCAAAAGAATCTCTCATACACATGAAAAGACACCTCTGAGAAATCAGGCAGCCACTGCTGAGATACACACAATTAAAGCTATGCTAAGCCATTCAATGTACCGTAGCACACGACTTTTCATTGCAATGGCAATAAAGCAGTTAAGAGACAAGCGCCTATCGGATTACTCCTTCTCAATGGGTAAAAAAAATCAAACGGATAAATAGGGCAATTATTAAAAGCTTTGTGCAATTTGATGTGGGAATTTTTTTTAAGTGCGCAAATAAAATGATGACATTAATCAGGTTTATTTCAGTGGAGGTAGCCGGACAAGTTTGCCGAACGCTGGGCAGTGAAAAAATTGTTGTAAATGCAGAGAAAATATTTTCATGGCTGTATCCTGACTCCTGCCAGTTTTCTGACACATAACAGATAAAAAATTGGCAATATATATAGATATGCTGATGACAAGCGACATTTAATCTACCTTGTTTAGCAATGATTGACAGGAAAATGACATACGTTATGCATAAATATATCACAACTGCTATATGATTGTGTTATCCCGATGTGAAGTGGCATTGAAGTTAATCGCGTCCAATGACTGCAGGTCAGCCTGCTGGGATTGGTTGCCTACTGACATTACTATGAACTGTTTTTAAATATAGATTTGGAAGTATAGTATGTCCGTGGCTGTAAAGTCATTCTAAAGTGATTGCAGGGAAACTTCAGGAAATTGTGGTGCCATGTTTTTCGTCAGGTTTCTGATTGGCAGTATAAGTGTAGCTTTGGGTAATGCCACGATCTTCATGCCTGTTTGCGCCAAGACCAATACTAGGTGGTCTGATATATGGTGTCTATGCCAAGCAAGATTGCAGCTTTGAAAATGGGCTAACAATTCAGATGAAAATTTGGCAAAGCTGGGAGAGTGGGATGTACAAAGGAGTCAGACAGTAGACAGACTTGGGACAATTGGTAAAGAGAGCTTACATTCTAGAGGGAGGGGTGGTGAGAGGTAGTAGGACCAAATGAGAGAAAATGGAGATGGCAGATGAGGAGGTAATGGATAGAATGGTAAGGAGGTGGTAGGATAGATGAGCTTGAAAAGGTGAGTATTGAGTGAGCGTTTGAAGGACTAAAGGTTGGATGAGAGACGAGTGAGATGAGGTAGGGAGATCCAAAGATTGGGCTCAGCACAGCAGAAGTCTTGGAGGCGGGCATGGGCCAGGTAATAAGAGGTGAACTGAGGCGGAGGTGAGAGGCAGAGCAGAGTGCAGGTAGGTATGTACCTCGAGACAAGGTCAGAGATGTAAGAAGGAGAAGTGTTGCTTAGGGCTTTGTAAGTGAGGTTAAGGAGCTTTGAACTGAATTCTGAAACAGATAGGGAGCCAATGAATGGATTTACGCAGAGGAGAAGCGGAAGAGGAGCAGTGGGAGAGGAAGATGAGCTTAGCCGCAGCATTCTCTATGTACAGTCAGAAAAGTCACTAAGGCCAGTGAGAAGGAGGTTGTAATATAATTAAAAGGTTTTAGTTGGCAAACATGAAACATCATTGAGACACAGCAACTTTATCCACAATACCACAATATGTTTAATAGAAGTGGACAGTAGTAATGAATGTATTTTATGAGAGGAACGACCAAAGTAACTCATAGGAAGGATAGATATGACCTTGCACTAGTGGGTACTGGGCAGGGAACTGACATGTAAGGCTCACACAAAGTTCACAAATCCCATCTCAAACAGTTGAACATACCAGATATGTTTATGGACTTGTTGCCACGCACACAAGTATAAGGAAACAACATTTCAGTAGGCACAAGTGCCTAAAACATAGTGCTTATGTTCTGCCCTTCTTAAATAATTCCTCTTGTGACTCTAAGGTATAAGATTTACTAAATCTTCTAAACCGGAAAAGCGAAGATGTTGCCCGTAGCATCCAATCAGATTCCAGCTACCATTTATCTAGTATATTCTAGAAACGTATCCTTGAACAGATTACCCTACAGGTTTTTACATTTAAAAATATAAGAAAGAAATAATATTGTTTAAGCTTTTTAAAAACTGATTTATTGAATTTACTTCATTCATTCATTCACAGAAGACCTTAATGAGTTAATCCCCTTTTATTTTGCATCAGACTTGGATCCCCCCACAAACATGACAGCGACTGAGGTGACCAGAACAAGCGCTCTAGTGTCATGGCTGCCCCCTGTCTCTGCTATTGAAAACTACATTCTAACGTACAAATCTACCAATGGCACCAGAAAGGTGAGCATTCAAGGCTTCCAAATATAGATGTCATGGGGGCAGGCATGGGCATTTGGGATATACACATATTTGCCTACTCTATTGAATGTTGAGGAGCCCACATGTACTACTGGGAGAGAAGGCCACCCTCCCGAATCCCGCGTGTTGATGCAGCTCACGTCATCAGGCCATGTCTCCGCTGCGGGATCCTAATGACACAAAAAAAGTAGCCAAGTATGATTATACAATTCAACCACAAATACATACATTGCTATTTTTCTTTTCCCATCTGGAACAATAGAAAAACATAGAAATGTTTTGTGTATATAAAAAAGTTCCTTGCCTTTTTAATAAAGTCCAGTAGACATTTATTTTGAAACTTTCCAACATTCTAGCCAGTCGGGATCTAACACCAGAGTTACTGGTTAACTGGAACATTTGGTACTCCTTGAAATATACTATTTCTAATGTTCGGCTGTCTCCTTTGCTAGGAACTGATTGTGGATGCTGAAGAGACATGGATCCGCCTGGAGGGTCTGCTGGAGAGCACTGAATACAACGTCACTATACTGTCAGTACAGGATGGAGAACGAAGTACTATTACTCACACAGTGTTCACTACAGGTCAGTGTTCCTCATTGACACAAAGGATTCATCATCAATCTAACATATGCTTGTACACCGGGGCTGTCATCTCTGTTCTCACAGACATTCCCTAAGGACTCTGGTTGAGCACCATGTGAAGAATCAGCTCTTTGGGTATCTTGATGAAAAATGTCTGCAGGAATGTGATCACATGCTGGGGAAGGAATGTACCCTATAATATATTATCATTATCCTATTTATTTGGGTTCTCAATGATATTCTGGGAATGTTGTGGGGGCCTCTAGATTTTCATCTGCTCTTCAACATGGTTCAGCATTGGAAAGACAGATTTTAAGTGCATTTGTTTTTTTTATATACTGAATGCAATTCTCACTATTTTTATCCTCTCGTTTATATATTAATATGTAGTAAAGAAAAGTATTTAAAATACCCAAACATTACATTATAACTATATACCCTAGACAGTAGCCCGCATAGCATGCCCAGATTATCCTACTTAGCTGCGAGTGTGCAGGGCGATTATTGTACATTATTGGCAACCATGTTGTTACCTACATACTGTGGGAGCAGCCATTGTGTAGGCTTAATCAATAGTCATGAGAATGTAGGCTAGAATTTATTTTCTGGGATGCAGCCCCTTATTAGTATTGGTCAGCGATGCTTCTAATTCATAGCGAAACATTCCATAAATATTAGTTCAGCTGAAAAGATGGTGGAGATCATTTACTAAGGACAAAGTGCTTCCCAAATACAGCTTTGGACTCGCTGGGAATTTTGCTAATTACCCTCCTACTCACCACAGTCCATGAGGGTCAGGAAGAGCGACAGCAATCTCAGCGTTCAGCTTATAGTGGAAGGGGGGGGGGACGCTGTTTTCATTCATCTCCTCTCCCCCATAGAGGGATCAGTCCTGGCACTGGTTTTTACTACAGCCGGGGGCCCAAAGCTCATGGAGACCAGTCCAGGCTATCTACAGTGGTTGGACAATGAATTAGGAAGTTTTAAACTTTTTTGTGTATTTTTAAGGTTTGTATCTCAGGTAGATTGTACATTGTTAAAAGCACAATGAGAAAGGAGCAGTACATTGAGCTTGTTAACAGTTGTCTTATCCCCCAGATAAGAGAATGGTTTCCAGGAAATGATGGAATATCCGTGTAAGATGGGGCGCCATGCCATACAGCAAAATTTTACAAGAAACTAAAAAATGCCTAATTCCTTGTCCAACTACTGTATGTTTGGGGCTGATTGAACATGTGGGTATGGTGGCGGATGTGTACCCGTTTTTTTGGAAAAAAATTTAAAAATGAATTTTATTTGTACTCGGTAAACAAATGCAGCATGAGTCCAAATTAAAAATATGGGCCTCTAGTGTTGAAGTTCATTTGCAGGCTCACAATAATGAAAAACTTCACACATCAAAATGAGGCACGCCATGTTACACATGACTTAAATAAACTATGAGAGAGAGGTTCCCTTAAGCCGTGATTAAGGCTTATCTGAGCAGTACTTTAGGAGAAATAAAGGATATTTTAAAGAGTTGATATGAAAGGACTAGGAACCTGGACCTATGTGACGTGTACAGTACACTTCCTAATGATTTGCTGAGTGTACTTCTCTGCACATTGGAACATTCTTGCAGTGTGGGAAGCTGCTCCCATGGGGAGGGGATGGACGCCATAGTGCACCGTTGTGGGTTTCGTAAATGAGGTTCACTGTGTGTGCGTTACAGCTGTGTTTTAATGCATACGTCTGAGTGTTATTCTTACTTTTTGTGCTCTACATTATATAACACTGTATTAGGGTATTGGACAGTTATATTTCACCTTCCTATATCTCTGTTTAGGAGGGAGAGTGTTCTCTCATCCCCAGGACTGTGCTCAGCATTTACTGAACGGAGACACCCAGAGTGGTGTATACACTCTCTACATCAATGACGACCAGAGTGAGAGTATACCAGTGTTCTGTGACATGAGCACTGACGGAGGAGGCTGGATTGTGAGTATTGTGAGGAGAAGAGAATTATAATATCAATGTCTTCCATTTAACAGCGCATCTCGTTAGTATGGCAATGGCAAGTCACCAGATTCTCCGTGACCGTACATCTGTCTCTTGCACAGAGACCTGGCTTCTTACTTAAATTCATTCATTCAGGCTCCCACCGTAGAGCATATTTTGTACTATTCTTCTGAAAGTTGCACAGCAGTTTACCCATCATGCTACTCAGAGTTCTCTCAATAACACTACCCTGTGTCATAGTGAAACACAGTACCAAAATATTCAATCTCTGTGTTCTAATGTCAGCATCCCGCTGTGACCAATAGCGTTGGTTGTTTACAGTTTGCCCTTTGACTGTAAACAGCCGAGGCAGCCATTTTGTACGCCCAATCAGTGTCCATGATAATGCAGCCTCCACATTAACTAGTAACCAATTATCTATTAAATAGCAGTTAGTTATGTAGCACCTACATATTATGCAGCATTTTATAGACAATATATAATCATTTACTATTCCCTGCCCCAGTGGAGCATATAATCTATATTTCCTACCACACACATACACCACCAGTGTTAATTTTGTCAGGAGACAATTAACCTATCAATATGTCTTTGTGTGGGAGGAAACAGGACCACCTTTAGGATACCCAGACAAACATGGGGAGAACATACAAACTCCCCACACATAGGGCCCTGTTTGGAATTGAACCCATCACCCCAGTGCTGTGAGACTGCAATGATAACCACTAAGCCACCATGCTGTCCACCATCATGACAGACGTATAACACAAATGCCTCTATTTTAAAGCACTGCTATCATCAAGATACAGTTTTTGTTATTATGCTAAATAACATTATTGACTTTTGTAGCTTATTATGCAAAATAAAAAAATTAATAATAGAAGAGTATGACAAACCAATAAATATTTGAGTTTTCTAATTAAATCAATTACATGGTTCAATAATATTTATCTTTCATGACATGTAAAATCACTATCCTGACAGTTTCTTTCAGAACATCATTGCATTTTTAGTTTTAACTTAGTGACTTTCAGCAGACATATATTGTCATAAAATTAAATTTCATAGTAATTAATCAGTTTTATACCTGCGAGCACATTTAAGATGTTTTACTCCTGCCCAGGATTTAATCATTCCTCATTCTTGTGAATCTGATTACATCTCTTTTCCTTTTAGGTGTTTCAGAGACGTCAGAACGGACTGACAGATTTTTTCCGCAAGTGGGCCGACTATCGTGTGGGTTTTGGCAACCTGGAGGATGAATTCTGGCTGGGTAAGTCACATTTCAATGACAAATATATAAATACTGGCCACACCCTACCATTTCCATCTGTCTTTTACCATATCAACTCATCAACATTCCAAAGCAAACAGTTTGCCTATAAAATAATGTATAAATAGCCAACGTTAAGGTATGTGATAGGTCAAGAAAATAGAAATGTTCTACATGCAGAATAACTTGGGTTCATATGCTTAACTGAACATCTGTTGACACTGAAATAATCATGTCACAAAAGATATACGATATATAGGGGAAAATGTATCAAGCTGCAAGTTTCCGTCGGGTTTGAAAAGTAGAGATGTTGCCTATAGCAACCAATCAGATTCTAGGGCCTGATTCATTAAGGATCTTAAATTTAGAAACTTCTTATTTCAGTCTCCTGGACAAAACCATGTTACAATGCAATGGGTGCAAATTAGTATTCTGTTTTGCACACAAGTTAAATACTGACTGTTTTTTCATGTAGCACACAAATATCAACTTTAAATTTCAGTGTACAAATAAGCTATCAAGTATGTGTGTGCTACATGAAAAAACAGTCAGTATTTAACTTGTGTGCAAAACAGAATACTAATTTGCACCCCTTGCATTGTAACATGGTTTTGTCCAGGAGACTGAAATAAGAAGTTTCTTAAGTTAAGATACTTAATGAATCAGGCCCCTAGTTATCATTTTGTAGAATGTAGTAAATAAATGATAACTAGAATCTTATTGGTTGCTATAGGCAACATCTCCACTTTTCAAACCTAACGGAAACTCGCAGTTTACCCCATAGTCTCCTTGTGGTACTTAACGGCAAAACTTAAAGTGGACCCATCACCTACACACAGGGGATGCGATTCACTAGTAACGGACATCACCGAGGCATGCAGCATGCTACACAAGTTGAAATTGATCAAATAATATCTACTAATAAACTAAGCTCTTTTGTACTTAAATGTACATAAAATTAGCAAACTTAAAACCCTGCTTATCCAGACTCCATTATTAGAAAGTCTAATGGGGAGTCTTATAATTTTAGGGCAACTGCTCTTCTTTTCTTAAAACAGCCTCCACCTAGACTGTACTACACAGGACGGGCCTGAGTCATTGAGGCATCTATCTTGCTGTTTTGAGAGCATTGTTCTCAAAAAACACGTTGCGCATGCTCAGAACCGGACGATACGCAACAGCGCACAGCCACGCCCAAGGCAGCTTTCAGCGCAAAGAACACTTACTAAAGCCTACGATTTAGGGGAGTGAACGGGATGGGGAATAGGCTGGTGCACGTAGGTAATGTACAGTAAGGGCATTGTTGTGGAGCCACGTCCGAGCGCACACAGAAGTGTGCAGTATCTCTTGCTCCAGCTAGAGGTCTAGACTAAGTCCTGAATACTAGTTATAACAGCTGAGTACAAATGTTAAAACATGTGTTTGCAATCAGGAGCAATTTAAAAATATCTGTTATAGAAAGTAGACATTCAGAATATATATCTATGCCTTCTTTTGAGATGTTATATGTCACATTGGTATTGTACGTATCCTGCAGTGTCTGGTCTAGTAGAGTAGCGTAAACCTACAGCCATAGCAGGGCCGGATTTACCCGAGGTCTAACTGGGCTACAGCCCAAGGGCCTCAGGCATCCAGGGGGCCCTTGAAAGTGCTCAGCAGCATTATTGATCAGTGCGGGGGCGCCCCCGGCCAGATCAATGCTGCTGAGCCTGTCACTGTAGTCAGAGCTGGATTAAGGCTCTGGGGGGCCCGGGGCACTTTAGACAGGGGGGCCCCTATGATGTAACATGGTTATCATTTTATACAAATGCACAGGCAATGCAGTGTGCACTACTGTTAATTGCACACAGCTCTGCCTTCACTAGCAGTACAGTGTGAAGTGGGACATACCTCCCAACTGTCCTTGTAGTCGGACCCAATCCTGACTACACGAGACAGTCACCCAAATTCAGGACTGCCCGACCAGATTCAGGACAGTTGGCAGAATGTCCTGCTCTCTTACCTGTTCTTATCACTGACCCCACCTGTGGCTGCTGGTGTCTTTAGCTCAGTTGCTGCTTGTCTGGATTCTGGAATGTTGGAGGCCCTATATGGAAAAAAAAATGGGTACATGAAATTTTAGAAAATTCCAACCAGCCCCAGCATTATTACCAAAATAGTATTCCTATTTAATATATAAACAAATTTCCCTCCCTCCAAACAGCCTCAGCAATAAATTAAATGGCGTTTAAAAAATATAACCATTTCCCACATCCACGGCAATAAATAATTCATATCCACATTTAATAAAAAGACCTAATTTTCCCCAAAACAGACCCACATTCATTTTTGAACTTCCAAACCACCCTAGCATTAACTTTTAAGGTCCAATCACCCCATCTTAAATTGATAGACCCCACTATTAAATTAAATTGCCCCACCATCACCCCACAATAAAATAGCACCCATTAAATAATTAGCATCCACCTGCAATCCAAGATTAAATTAATAACCTACCTCCCACAATATATTAAGAACCCCCCTTTCCTCATACATTTTATTAACATATTACCCCCTCTCCCTCACACATTTTATTTACATACTACCCCCCCCCTCACACATACATTATATTTACATACTACACCCACAAACTTTGTTCTATCCATGCACTGTATGGCCTTGTTCTCTTCACACATGTAAGGATCCACGGCCAATGATAGAAGTAATAGAGACTTGGGCCAGTGCAGGGACCTGCCCAAAATAGTCTTTTTTTTTCTGTCCGGCCCAGCGGGCATATACCCCCCAGCTCTCTGTCCCAGCCCGTCCCTGAAATTAGCATTGATACTGCACATTAAAAAAAAAGAAGCACTGATAAAATTACATCAGTTTTGACATATATATGTGTATATATATATATATATATATATATATATATATATATATATATATCAAAATTGGTGTCATGTTATCAAGGTTTCTTTTTTTTGAATGTGCGGTATCATTGCTATATATGTGAGTGTGTGTGTGTGTGTGTGTGTGTGTGTGTGTGTGTGGGTGTATGTATGTATGTATGTATGTATATATATATATATATATATATATATATATATATAAATTTATTCTCTAATAATGATTAGATGATTAATGATTATGACCCAGACCCACTCCTGTCACCCACAGACACCCAGTCACACTCAGACCCACTCCTATTACCTACAAACAGTCAGACCCACTCCTGTCACCCACAGACACTCAGACATTCTCCTGTCACCCACAGACACTCAAACCCTCTCCTGTCACCCACAGACACTCAGACCCTCCCCTGTCACCCACAGACACTCATACCCTCCCCTGTCACCCACAGACACTCAGACCCTCTCCTGTCACCCACAGACACTCAGACCCTCTCCTTTCACCCACAGACACTCAGACCCTCACCTGTTACCCACAGACACTCAGACCCTCTTCTGTCACCCAGACACTCAGACCCTCTCTTGTCACCCACAGACACACAGACCCTCTCTTGTCACCCACAGACACTCAGACCCTCTCCTGTCACCCACAGACACTCAGACCCTCTCCTGTCACCCACAGACACTCAGACCCTCTCCTGTCACCCACAGACACTCAGACCCTCTCCTGTCACCCAGACACTCAGACCCTCTCTTGTCACCCACAGACACACAGACCCTCTCCTGTCACCCACAGACACTCAGACCCTCTCCTGTCACCCACAGACACTCAGACCCTCTCCTGTCACCCACAGACACTCAGACCCTCTCCTGTCACCCACAGACACTCAGACGCTCTCCTGTCACCCACAGACACTCAGACCCTCTCTTGTCACCCAGACACTCAGACCCTCTCCTGTCACCCACAGACACTCAGACCCTCCCCTGTCACCCACAGACACTCAGACCCTCTCCTGTCACCCACAGACACTCAGACCCTCTCCTGTCACCCACAGACACTCAGACCCTCTTCTGTCACCCACAGAAACTCAGACCCTCTCCTGTCACCCACAGACACTCAGACCCTCCCCTGTCACCCACAGACACACAGACCCTCTCCTGTCACCCAGACACTCAGACCCTCCCCTGTCACCCACAGACACACAGACCCTCTCCTGTCACCCAGACACTCAGACCCTCTCTTGTCACCCACAGACACACAGACCCTCTCCTGTCACCCACAGACACTCAGACCCTCTCCTGTCACCCACAGACACTCAGACCCTCTCCTGTCACCCAGACACTCAGACCCTCTCTTGTCACCCACAGACACACAGACCCTCTCCTGTCACCCACAGACACTCAGACCCTCTCCTGTCACCCACAGACACTCAGACCCTCTCCTGTCACCCACAGACACTCAGACTCTCTCCTGTCACCCACAGACACTCAGACCCTCTCCTGTCACCCACAGACACTCAGACCCTCTCCTGTCACCCAGACTCAGACCCTACCCTGTCACCCACAGACACACAGACCCTCTCCTGTCACCCAGACACTCAGACCCTCTCTTGTCACCCACAGACACTCAGACCCTCCCCTGTCACCCACAGACACTCAGACCCTCTCCTGTCACCCACAGACACTCAGACCCTCTCCTGTCACCCAGACACTCAGACCCTACCCTGTCACCCAGAGACACTCAGACCCTCTCCTGTCACCTACAGACACTCAGACCCTCCCCTGTCACCCACAGACACTCAGACCCTCTCCTGTCACCCACAGACACTCAGACCCTCTCCTGTCACCCACAGACACTCAGACCCTCTCCTGTCACCCAGACACTCAGACCCTCCCCTGTCACCCACAGACACACAGACCCTCTCCTGTCACCCAGACACTCAGACCCTCTCTTGTCACCCACAGACACACAGACCCTCTCCTGTCACCCACAGACACTCAGACCCTCTCCTGTCACCCACAGACACACAGACCCTCTCCTGTCACCCAGACACTCAGACCCTCTCTTGTCACCCACAGACACACAGACCCTCTCCTGTCACCCACAGACACTCAGACCCTCTCCTGTCACCCACAGACACTCAGACCTTCTCCTGTCACCCACAGACACTCAGACCCTCTCCTGTCACCCACAGACACTCAGACTCTCTCCTGTCACCCACAGACACTCAGACCCTCTCCTGTCACCCACAGACACTCAGACCCTCTCCTGTCACCCAGACACTCAGACCCTCTCTTGTCACCCACAGACACACAGACCCTCTCCTGTCACCCACAGACACTCAGACCCTCTCCTGTCACCCACAGACACTCAGACCCTCTCCTGTCACCCACAGACACTCAGACCCTCTCCTGTCACCCACAGACACTCAGACTCTCTCCTGTCACCCACAGACACTCAGACCCTCTCCTGTCACCCACAGA
Organism: Mixophyes fleayi; assembly: GCF_038048845.1. Lineage (NCBI taxonomy): Eukaryota > Metazoa > Chordata > Amphibia > Anura > Limnodynastidae > Mixophyes > Mixophyes fleayi. The sequence goes on along the minus strand of NC_134409.1, from coordinate 25,433,610 downwards.
CACTCAGACCCTCTCCTGTCACCCAGACACTCAGACCCTACCCTGTCACCCACAGACACACAGACCCTCTCCTGTCACCCAGACACTCAGACCCTCTCCTGTCACCCACAGACACACAGACCCTCTCCTGTCACCCACAGACACTCAGACCCTCTCCTGTCACCCACAGACACTCAGACCCTCTCCTGTCACCCACAGACACTCAGACCCTCTCCTGTCACCCAGACACTCAGACCCTCTCTTGTCACCCCCAGACACACAAACCCTCTCCTGTCACCCACAGACACTCAGACCCTCTCCTGTCACCCACAGACACTCAGACCCTCTTCTGTCACCCACAGACACTCAGACCCTCTCCTGTCACCCAGACACTCAGACCCTCCCCTGTCACCCACAGACACACAGACCCTCTCCTGTCACCCAGACACTCAGACCCTCTCTTGTCACCCACAGACACACAGACCCTCTCCTGTCACCCACAGACACTCAGACCCTCTCCTGTCACCCACAGACACTCAGACCCTCTCCTGTCACCCACAGACACTCAGACCCTCTCCTGTCACCCAGACACTCAGACCCTCTCTTGTCACCCCCAGACACACAGACCCTCTCCTGTCACCCCCAGACACTCAGACCCTCTCCTGTCACCCACAGACACTCAGACCCTCTTCTGTCACCCACAGACACTCAGACCCTCTCCTGTCACCCAGACACTCAGACCCTCCCCTGTCACCCACAGACACACAGACCCTCTCCTGTCACCCAGACACTCAGACCCTCTCTTGTCACCCACAGACACACAGACCCTCTCCTGTCACCCACAGACACTCAGACCCTCTCCTGTCACCCACAGACACTCAGACCCTCTCCTGTCACCCAGACACTCAGACCCTCTCTTGTCACCCACAGACACACAGACCCTCTCCTGTCACCCACAGACACTCAGACCCTCTCCTGTCACCCACAGACACTCAGACCCTCTCCTGTCACCCACAGACACTCAGACCCTCTCCTGTCACCCACAGACACTCAGACGCTCTCCTGTCACCCACAGACACTCAGACCCTCTCTTGTCACCCAGACACTCAGACCCTCTCCTGTCACCCACAGACACTCAGACCCTCTCCTGTCACCCAGACACTCAGACCCTCTCTTGTCACCCAGACACTCAGACCCTCTCTTGTCACCCCCAGACACACAGACCCTCTCCTGTCACCCACAGACACTCAGACCCTCTCCTGTCACCCACAGACACTCAGACCCTCTCCTGTCACCCAGACACTCAGACCCTCTCTTGTCACCCACAGACACACAGACCCTCTCCTGTCACCCACAGACACTCAGACCCTCTCCTGTCACCCACAGACACTCAGACCCTCTCCTGTCACCCACAGACACTCAGACCCTCTCCTGTCACCCACAGACACTCAGACTCTCTCCTGTCACCCACAGACACTCAGACCCTCTCCTGTCACCCACAGACACTCAGACCCTCTCCTGTCACCCAGACACTCAGACCCTACCCTGTCACCCACAGACACACAGACCCTCTCCTGTCACCCAGACACTCAGACCCTCTCCTGTCACCCACAGACACTCAGACCCTCTCCTGTCACCCACAGACACTCAGACCCTCTCCTGTCACCCAGACACTCAGACCCTCTCTTGTCACCCACAGACACACAGACCCTCTCCTGTCACCCACAGACACTCAGACCCTCTCCTGTCACCCACAGACACTCAGACCCTCTCCTGTCACCCACAGACACTCAGACCCTCTCCTGTCACCCACAGACACTCAGACGCTCTCCTGTCACCCACAGACACTCAGACCCTCTCTTGTCACCCAGACACTCAGACCCTCTCCTGTCACCCACAGACACTCAGACCCTCTCCTGTCACCCAGACACTCAGACCCTCTCTTGTCACCCAGACACTCAGACCCTCTCTTGTCACCCCCAGACACACAGACCCTCTCCTGTCACCCACAGACACTCAGACCCTCTCCTGTCACCCACAGACACTCAGACCCTCTCCTGTCACCCACAGACACTCAGACCCTCTCCTGTCACCCACAGACACTCAGACCCTCTCTTGTCACCCAGACACTCAGACCCTCTCCTGTCACCCACAGACACACAGACCGTCTCCTGTCACCCACAGACCCCCCATGTTCAGTCACCTTTGGTCAGGCCTCTGGCTGGCAGGTTAAGCTGGCCACTCTTCATGCCGCATTGATCAGCCCCTGGGGCACCGCCGGCTCTCTGATCTATGAAGCTGTCCCGGGATTAGGAGCTGCTGCTGCTGCACATGCGCAGCAGCTCCATTTTGGCCTCTTAGAATGTACAGCAGCCACGGTGCTGCTTGTACATAAGGCCAGCTGACACATTTTGTGAGGGGGAGGGGGGGTGTGTGTGCCTACGTCAGGGGGGCCCCACAGCCGTGCACACAAGCAGAAGAATCGGATCACCAACTGACAGGTGATCCGATCAGCGTGCGGCCGGCGGCGGCGGGGGGCCCTCAGAGGGAGGGGGGCCCGGGGCACATGCCCCCTGTGCCCCCCCCTTAATCCGGCCCTGACTGTAGTCCTTCCGCGGCGCTCAGTAATCTCCTTACTGAGAAGATCTTGTGAGAGTGTCACGAGATCTCCTCAATAAGGAGCTTACAGCGCGCCGCGGAAGGACTACAGTGACAGGAGAAGGAGGTAAGCGCTTGGGGGGGACCTCACGGGTGGGGGACGGCTCACATTGGGGGGGGGGCTCATGGGGGAATGGGGGCTCCCTTAGCTCAGAGGCCTCCATTCCCTTAATCTGGCCCTGACCCATAGTCACACGTATCTTTAGATCCATTCCTTGTTGACTTCAGGAGTACGCAGAGCCGAGTACGAGCGGTTTCACGATGCTCTCAGTGTGCGTGCCTTAATGACTCAGGCCCTACATGTTTAGTTGCACCTGCCCAGCAAGGTATGCCTGGAAATGATTTTAAAAATGTTGGCAACTAAGCTTACAGCCATACTTTTCTAATGTTCCTTAAATATAGTTATACGTTGTCCATCAGAAGTACGCTTTGGTTTGTTTTTCTTTAAGTAAAAATAAGCATACATTACCTTGAAGGACATTTGCTGTCCCTAAAACTCAGGGCTAGCTGTATATGTGATACAATGCTGCAAGAGGACATGGAAGAAAGCAGATTGTTCGGAGCTAGTGACAAGAATGAGACAGTCAGGTGCCACATCAGCTATAATTACTTTCTCTTTTGAAAGCTGGCAACAGAAGAGCATAAGGCAGCTATTATTAATATTACTATTCTGCAGAGCTATGCTCCATCACATCTTAATAATAGTAATACCATTTTATTATTCTGAGAGGTTTCTTTGCCAAAATGACATCTCTACTAGGATACATATATATCCCAGTGTTTTAATATTCTAAGAATAGATGCAAATAACATGCACAAACACACTGGTAAAGAGATTTGTACTAACGTTTGAAGGACACTTATTCAGTGTTGCTGCCTCCACAGGACTGGATACGCTTCATCAGTTAACGTCTCAGGGCCGTTATGAGATGAGGATTGACATGCGCGATGGGCAGGAGGCCGTGTATGCGTATTATAACAAGTTTTATGTGGGGGATCCGCGCAGCATGTACAAACTGCGCATCGGTGACTACAACGGAACCTCAGGTATAGAACACGGATGTTTGATAAAGCTCAGCCTGAAATACAATGTCCTTTATATGTTCAATGACCTCTATATGTATATCATACTTGCCTACTCTCCCGGAATATCCAGAAGGCTTCCGGACTCCCGGATGGATAGGCATCCTCCTGGACCATGATGGAGGTGGGGCTTAATGACACGATTTTGCGTCATTAAGCCCTGCCCCTTGCTATGAAATTCCATGAAATTTGGCTTTTCCTAGCAGGGGACCCCTTCTAACCCCTGTCACATGGCCCTTCCCCCGGGATCTCCTGGACGAGAGGTTTGAAAAGTCGGCAAGTATGATGTATATTACCCCACCTCCTCTTCCTTACGGTCATTTTATCTGTCCCAGTTTAGAGCAAGTGGTCACTTCCAGCCTCACAGAGGGGCTGAGTCATTATGGAGAGTAAAGCAAAAAAAAGGAGTACGTTTTCTACTGGGCAAACCATGTTACGATACAAGGGGTGCAAATTAGTTTATAATTTTGCACGTAGGTGTAACACACAAATACTTGATAGCTTTATTTTTAAAATGAAATCTAAAAATTGATCTAGGACATGGCCTTCCCCAAATATAAATCTGTCCCAACATTTTAAATTTACCACCCCTTCAATGCAACATGGTTTTGCTCAGGTGCAAAGTTACTCTTTTTTTATGGTTTGCTCTCCTTAATGAGGGTCCAGTGAGTGGTACAACCCAGAAGTTAGAGACCAGACAGTAGTTCCTGGTGATTACAGTACTGAATGTAGTTTGTTAATATGAATGCTAGACATTGACATCTACATGCACACTTTTTCTGCAAACATTATAGGAGAACTATTAAGAAATCCTGTTTAGATAACCCAATTGGCAAAAAAACTGGTAAGAGGCTCTTTTTGCAATAATAATGCAGATTTCTCCAAACAGAAGTCTGAGATACACTCGGCTCCACTGCAGCAGGTAGGTATATGGTAAGAACGATGAAAAAGTGAAGTAAGGCCACACAGGGCATTTACAGTGATGTATTACACAATGTTAGGTCTACGAATATGCTAACTATCTGTCGCACAATGAAATATTGACATTTACAACTTTTATTTTAAATTGGACTTGTCCTGACAAAAAATAGTTGTCTGTTGTACTCTCTTAAAATAGGAAATTAGGCCAAGTAGCAGTAAAAGGACAGGGTAAAGGTAAGCATCTAGGGGGTAAATTTATCAAGCTGTGAGTTTGAAAAAGTGGAGATGTTGCCTATAGCAACTAATCACATTCTAGTTATCATTTATTTAGTACATTCTACAAAATGACAGCTAGAATCTGATTGGTTGCTATAGGCAACATCTCCACTTTTTCAAACCTGCAGCTTGATAAATTTACCCCGTGGAATATTTGAGAAACTGTGCAAGTGCCTTTGTAAGCTTCCCAATGAAAGGGTGTCCAGGCCGGCCTAAATTTTATTTCATAATGTCTGGTACCCTTCTCTAATCAGAGACACGTGCAGTGAAGAACTCACTCTTATGATTAATCTAGCACATAAAAGGTGGTCGAATAAACAGTGTTTTAGAAGAAAATAGTAATACTTGAAATTAATGAAAAGGATTGTCCGAAAGTGGAAGTAGGCTGGACTTTAAAATATTTTTTTTAATACTTGCTACTATGCAGATTTTTATATGCGCTCACAATTACACCACAACATGCTGCTTGTCTACATATTTTGCTGTTAGCAAATGCCCAAGTATAGCATAGTATATAGTACTACTGGTGAAATACTAAATATGTGCATGAACATTTTGTTTCCTAAAGGGGATTCCCTTACTTACCACCAGGGGCGCCCATTCTCTACCAAGGACAGGGACAACGATGTTGCTGTAACAAATTGCGCCTCATCATATAAAGGAGCCTGGTGGTATAAGAACTGTCATCGCACCAACCTTAACGGAAAATATGGAGAGTCGAGGCACAGCCAGGTGAGAAAGGGACTTGTCCTTTCGTCATTTTCAAATTTGTAAGCTACATAGGCTGGGTGCTTAACAGCTATATGCAGTCTTTCTGCTCTCTGCTCCGCGGGAAGAGGACTCAATGGTGGTTATTCTATATGAACTGAGCAAACAGGGTGTAACATTTGTGCTGTCCAAATTATACATTATTTCATAAAATTAGTATAAAGTAAGTTAGGGTTATTCTATAAAAATGGAGTATAATGAAAGTAAATCGAAATATGGTACAATATTAAAGAATGTCATTTCATAGCGTTTACCCAAACTGTTGGTAAAAAGGGGTTAAAATAATGTCCTTAATACGTAATAGGGTGCCACACAGTGAGAATTACATAGAGGAATGAGCAGGAACTAAAACAAAACCCACTTTTGCTAATTTGCTTGTGATTTAGCATTTGCTGTTCTAAACTAGAGATAAAAGTGGTGTTTTTGATAGAAGATAGAGCGTCCACAAAGTGAAACATAACCTTTAAGGGGTACATTTACTAAACTGCGGATTTTAAAAAGTGGAGATGTTGCTTAATAGCAACCAATCATATTCTAGCTGTCATTTTGTAGAATGTACTAAATAAATGATAACTAGAATCTGATTGGTTGCTATAGGCAACATCTCCACTTTTTCAAACCCGCAGTTTAGTAAATCTAGAGTCTGTTCATACTAAATTGAGTGGCTTTCTGTTTCTCTCCATTACCTTATGAAATTCTGTGCCAAAAACACTTAAGCCAAATTCCCCCTGCAAAACGTGTGAAATTTTTCAACCAAATGCAGAACAAGGGAAATATTTTGTTGAACATTTGTGAAAATGTAGCTTGTCCCTAGTTGTGGAATAAAGTACAGAATAGCAGTAGTAGGAAAACAAACTGCCTGGCAATGTTACAGCAAGAAAATCTGCAGGTGCGAGGGTCAATAGGTATTGAATATAAATAAGTCAGAATATTTGCAGCCAAATCAAGCTGAGAAGGTTTAAAAGACTGAACCTTATGAATAGTTTGTTGCTTGGTGGGGAGCCAAGAGTGAGGTGTGAAGACTCGGAGGCAATTATTAAAATTTCAGAGCAGTTTCTTGATCTATGATGTAGGAGAAGACTGCACAAAAAAGGGCAGAAATTGTGTTTGTTTCAGAATCATATTCTGCTTTATGATTATAGATGTATCTTATTCTTTGTTAGAGCCCTACAAGAATTTAGCCCAATTACCGGTGTTATATATACGTTTAATGTACACGTAAAGTGTTTAATGCGTATACGTAAAGCAATATGCATATTAAATCCAACATGAAGAGTGCCGAAATCCTACTTTTACAATGCTCTTTGGTCACAACCCAGAGTGTAACAGTCCTGGTTGCAGTTGTCCAGCGGATATCCGGGGAGAGGTCATGTGACAGGCGTTAGAAGAGGGTCCGTCCCCTTATAGGAAAAGCCAAATTTCATGGCATTTCATAGCCTTTAAGCCCCACCTCCATCGTGGTCCATTCAGTTTATGAATATTTTAGGTTCATTTGATTAAAATTAAGGCCAAGGGGGCGGCAGTTTTCCTTCTCGCCCAAGGCGCTAAAATTCTAAGTTACGGCAATGCTTGGATGTGAGGAGGCCTGGCAGTGTCACCCCCACCTCCGAATCCACCGCTCCCCCCGGACACCAGTGCTCATGCCCCTATTCTGCTCTCAAAAGAGCAGACCGGAGGCCTTTTCTAATGACCCACCAGTTGACGCATGTTCAGAAGAGGCCCCCAATCTGCTCTAGTGAGAGAAGAGAGGGGGGGCCCGGGAGGCATCGCTGGGCCATTACCCAAATATTAATATGGGGCCCAAAAATGCACTTTTCCGGGCCTGGTCACAGCCTGGGAATGTTTACACATTAACGTGTATCGCTTATAATGCCCATATTAAAGAAATATTCCAGATATAAAAAGCCAGATATGGTTAGATGCTTTTAGTTAGATACTTTTTCATTGACATCTATATTGTCATCTATTGTGAATTATGCAATATTGTTATTTTCATTATTATCATTTATTTATAAGACGCTATAAAGGGTCCGTAGCGCTATACAATTGGGGTTGAAGCGAGCTACAAAATTACATAATGAACAAAACATGTAGAGTTAAATAGTAGGGCAGATCAACTACAGATGGAACAATGAGCTGACGGTAATAAGTTGCAGAGTACAGAAGTGGGATGAGGGCACAACAAGGAGCAGCAAGCCTGTGCCCAGCAGGCTCAGATTTAGAGACCAGGCAGGAGGTGCGTCACAAGGGTTCAGAGGTAATTAGGATAGTGTAGGCATGGAGGCACCAGGAAAGAGAGTGATCTTACATTCTAGAGGGGAGGGGTAGATATAAAGAGGGTTACACTGAGTAGGGGAGTAAGTGTAGGTGGAACGGGGGCCTAAAGGGATGAGTTAATAGAAGAGCTTGTAGGCTTTAATGGAAAGAAGCATTTTAGGGCATGTTTAATAGAGGGAGAGGTTGATAAAAAAAAGATAAATGACAGGTGTAGTTTATAGGTTATAATGCTGTAAGATCAGTGATAGTATTTGCAGTTTGTTTTACAAGCGTAGAATTAACGTTTTGTGTCACAACGAGTTGTTTTGCAACGGGTCTATTCATCATGTTGTGCGCTGTCCCTGGGAATTTTTGTCAAAGCAAAAATGAAAGGAAGACACTGAAAGTCAAATTCCTCCATGGAAATATGTGAAATACCACAGCCAAATGTGGAATGAAGTAGATATTCCATAGAATCTCTATGTACAATATAGCTATTGTGTATACATAGCAGTCACTGGTAAAATGAGAGGATAATCTAATACTGCGGCATTTTCTTAGGTGCAAACTGTGGATTACCAGTTAGAATTATGTATCAACAAGCAACAGTAACACTCTTACTGTGGACAAATATAGCAAACTCCTCAATCACTGAAGAATTCAATTTTCTTTGTAGTACAAAATTGTTATTGAGTGACCAAACATTTCTTATTCCAAGCTCAACATATAATTACAATACTGATCATTCTGCCATTACAATTGTATGTGTGAAACTAAAAATACCTTCAAATGTAGGGGTAAAAATTGTACAAGTACCATCTATTTCCTGAAACACAGTAAACCATATGTACATGCTTTATTATATATTTGCACTTTTCATTTCAGTGAGAAGATAAGAGACATAGCAGTAACATATTTGTCAACAGTCCCTAACTTCCAGGGACAGTATTAATGATTTGTCCCTGTGTTTCAGTACTTATCAACTTCACAGTACAATTCCTATTGTTATTTCTCACTACTGAATCTTAGTCTCCTAGCCATATAAATTAATACTTTGTTTATGTGAAGTATTTAAAATGTTTAAAAATGGCATTATAAGATACCTAAACAAATCATGTTGAGAATTGTAGTCCATTGAGGATCATCTATACATTTCTGATGACAATGTGCTTTAATGCAGGATCAGTGGTCAAATTGGGGTGTAAGCCTTGATGCCATACCTCCACTTCTCCACTTACCTTCATTGTAAAACTATCACAGTCTATTCACTTATATTTTCCATAATGTCACTTCTAAATTTCCACCTCAACCACTGTCTATGATTCACTAGTGCACCTATGTTCTGCACAGCGCATATATAGGTATAAATCTCCTCAGTGCATTTTCAGGGTCACTTGAGCAGGCGCTTTAGGAAGCATTTTGCAAATGTTTGATCCAAATTCTGTAAAAGTACAAACGTCATCTCACAATACTGTCTAATTTTACATTTGGAAAAAAATCATTAATTTTTCCTTTGTTTTCCTTTATATATTATATTAAGGTAAAACCTCAGCGGTCGTTATTTCATATGTCAGAATTGTGCATTTTCAATTTTCATCTACATTTGCTTATGAAAACCTATAGTATATATGCACTCTCTCTGTAAAGTGCATAACTTCCTGCTCTCCTGGAGTGTAGGGGAGATTCCAGAGTTAGGGGGGGACCTCCCAGACTTTCAAGAGCAAGCAATTCTCCCAAAAGTGTTTGCATGACACAAACCACATGGGGCAGCACAGTGGCTTAATAGTTAGCACTTCTGCCTCCCAGCACTGGGGTCATAAGTTTGTTTCCCCAGCTTGGGCATGATTCATTAAGGATCTTAACATCAGAAACTTCTTATTTCAGTCTCCTGGACAAAACCATGGTACAATGCAAGGGGTGCAAATTAGTATTCTGTTTTGCACATAAGTTAAATACTGACTGTTTTTTCATTAAATAGTTTACTGTGTATGCCCTTCATCACCTTCCCATACCTTGAATTGGCCCTAGTCTCTTGGTCTCTATATGTTGGGGAGTTTAGACTGTAAGCTCCAATGGTGCAGGGACTGATGTGAGTGAGCTCTCTGTAGAGTGCTCTGAAATTAATGCTGCTATATAGCTAATGATGACAACCAACCCAAAAAATTCTGAGTGCTAGGGGTGTGTATATATATATATATATATATATATATATATCTATAATATTAATGTCTAGTGGCGTGTGTTAGTCTGTCTGTGTGTGTGTGTGTGTGTGGAAAAAATTAAAACCAAGCTGCAGCGTCACCTGCTGGGCGGAGTTATACACTGACCTACTAAATTCTTAGTGTGTGTGGAAAAAAAAATTCAGAAAGGGCTGAAATTTGGTATACTAAGATGTTTTTAATTTGTTAATTTAATTTGTTAATTGTTAAAAGTGTTTATAAAGATTTAAAAAAAATCTATATATATTTCTGGAAGGAGAAGTGACAGTTGGGAGTGGTTGGTGGTTGCCGGGGGTGACAGTGGGGAGTGGTTGGTGGTTGCCGGGGGTGACAGTGGGGAGTGGTTGGTGGTTGAGGCCTGGGCTATGGCCCAAATGCATGACAAGAACCCTTTTAACACCTTAAGTAGCTTGATTTGACTAGAATGCATGAGTATCATGCACGGGTTAACTTGTATGTATATATATATATATATATATATATATATATATACACACAGAGGTTGAGGTGGAAGTTTAGACAAATGTAAAATGTAAGTGAATGGAATTTGATAGTTTTACAAGGAAAGCAGTAGCTGTGGCGATATGACATACCACCGTATACTGGCCCACTTCCACCACTATATATATATATATATATATATATATATATATATATATATATATATATATATATATGTATTTAATATGTGTATATATATATATATATATATATATAACTTCCCAGATATACAGTATATACTACTATATAATGGAAGCACTGCCACTTGGAAATGAGCATTGCCTAAAGGCATATAAATTCCCTTTAGCAACCCTGAACTATTCCTATTGACTGGTAATAAAAATTCTGACTATAGCAAACCATACGTATCTAGATGCTTCGAAGTCCAATTACCTCTCAATTACTCTGATGAAATCAATGAAAATAATATACTGTGTGCATGAATTGTGCAATGTGTCCCATCCCTCATGAAGAGTGATGCTTAATTACATATTAAAACACTCATACTAGCAAGGTAATTAGTGAGTTACTTTAATTAGTCTTTTGAAAGAGTGCTTCAAAATAATTATTCATGTATATCTTACAGCATATACAAGATAGCAGTAAAAACAAGCAATCTACTATGACTATGTTACTTGCATATATTGAATAATGTACTGGTGCAACACAGTAAGCACAGGAAGCAGGGCAGGAGGACGCTGTGGTACCGTGATAACCCACCAGGCCACCTGCAGTAAAAAAATATATATTTTGGTCCGCAGGTAACATGTTCCCTTATGTTTCAACTCCCCACTCTAAACAAAGGGTGTATCGGAACAGGTGCAGTGCTATAAGGGATCGGCGCATGCGCAGTGACGCCAGATCAGAATGGTGGGAGGAGTCTGGAGATCCCAGCACTAGCCTGCCCCCTACTGTAAATTATAAGAATATTTGAAGTCACTCAGGAGTTCTGTGACCATATCAAGGCACAAGGTCACTGAGTGGTTCTATACAGCTCACAGAAATACAAAGTGGCTTCTAATACATATAATAATTTATACTAGGGGGTGCATCATATCTTATAATGCTCAACTTTTCCTAATAAATACTGAAGTGAAAACATTGGAATTCAAAATTATAAGCAAAAATATCCAAACTTATTGTTTACACAGATAGTATTCCCGACCAAATGTCCCATATAATTTTCACATTTATTTATGAATTTTGGTCAACGTGATACTTGAGCAGGTGATGGGTGAATGTCTTCAAAATTATAAAAAAGTGTTTTCACTGTTAAAGTTGAAATTAATTATTAAAGATGCGAAAACTATTAGAGAAAGGAAAAACGGTTAGAGGACATGTATGCTTTCAAATTGTTTCCATTGAATCTATTAGGCTAAAACACATATATTTTCCAACAAAATATGGTACGTGTGAGCTTTAGCTTTTTAGCAGATCCAGTGATGTCATGTCGCCAGAGGAATATAATAGATTAAGAATGTAATATTTTTCATTATGGTTGATTTTCAGTAAAACACATGCATCTTATTTTGTACCAATTATTGCATTTCTGTTCAATCTCATCATTATCCAACTGAGGCACACATATTACTATTTGTTCCTTTTCAATGTATATTTTTAATATGGTCCCAAAACTAGCTATTGCGCATGTACCGAAAGACACTTTCAGTACATGCGCCATATAGCAAAGTTGCAGGATCATCAGACTTTAATTGTACAACTAGAAGACACACATTCTAATCAGTTTTAGTCGGATCCTTCCAACTAATTCTATCAAGTTGCCAATCAATTTGGCAGTCTACATTTGACCATATTGCACATATTATCGCCCCTACATGTCAATTCTTCAATTCCATTGGAATGAGCAGATTATAATATGTGTGGTAGGCTTTAAGATTATCTGGGCCACCTCATCCCACTTCTAACGCCATAATGTGTTACATTCTTGGCAGCTGGTCGCATTGTGCACACAGGACTCAAACACTCGCTACTCCAATCATGCTGCAGGCAGCTTGGTGATGATCTCACGAGGGGAGCGTTAAACGCTGAAATGCATCACTATATATATAGTTCTCTGCTGCAGTCATTGCACACAAACCAGTTATGTCACTGTAGGATGCACTTCTCTCTACAGGGCTACATTTAAAGAAATATGCCAGAAACTTGTTACTGGGATTTATAGAAAAAGGGTATTCAGGGGTCACAATATTTAAAAAAACACACAGACACATTTATTAGGTGAATATTAACATCATTGCAGGTGTTATTTAAAGATGGAATTATCCTTTCACTGATTGCTTTTTCAGGGTGTCTACTGCAACCATATATATGACTACGTTTCTCTATATTTCTGTGTATTAACAGTTGCTATGGCACATGATTATTTTTGTTAAATACAAGCTGAATATAACCAGTATTGTGTCTGGCTGTTCCAATAACATAGTTGCCAATTTTTCATAGATTCCCTTCAGGAGATACACAGGAGAGGTCCATGAAGTCAGGGCAGGCCCAGGGAATCATTTAATATCTGACAATGGTCTTTACATATGTGGCCAAATTGATAACATTTTCGGTTGTGTTTAGCTACAGCGAAGAAGCAATTATTATGTCTGTTCAAGTCATGTGAAAATGTGTTTCACAATGGATTCAATACAGGTAATAGCTTTTGAATTTCACTATCTTTTCTATTTCTCCTCTTCTTTCTTGCATAGGGAATAAACTGGTATCACTGGAAAGGCCATGAGTTCTCCATCCCGTTTGTGGAGATGAAGATGAGGCCATACAACCATCGTACCATGAAGAAACGTTCCCTCCACCTCTGATCTTTGTTGACCTGGCAAGCACAGACATACTACATTCACATTGACCCAGTGCTGCCATCGGCCACCCAACTGTTCCAGCACGAACATTTATACACATGACCCTTTTTCCTCAACATCTTTTACCCCAGTGGTGGGCAATATTATATTTTCGTGAACTTCGTATGGAGCACCTTTGCTACTTCTCCACCTACAACTTTATTTACTATGACCTAAATTATTAAATAGGGTGCCGCAGCATGCTTTTATACTGCCCAGATGCAAGTAAACTCCAAGTTGGCTGGTAATGCGGGTCACTGGTAAGAAGTCATCACTGTTCAATCATGGGATACTTAGTTTTGTGGGCTGTTTGAATGCATTGTGCTGGCAGTTTTGTGTCCCAGTCACTGGAAATGTAGGGTAGGGTGGTAAATTACTCCTCATCATGGGCATAATTGGTGAACCTCATGAGAGCAGCATTGTGCCCACCACTGTTTTAGCCTATCCCTCTAACTCCCCCTGTCATTGATGCATCAGTCTGTACAGGATTTATGTTGTCCAATGTACTTTGACCCTGAACTTCCCTCCTTTCTTTCATCCTCACTGTACAGTTCGCTCCTCCTCCTTTTCCATTACAAAACATGTATCCCCCACCTGTCTACACACAGTTCCCCAGCATTTCCAGCAACATCCCAGAATCCCCCTCACTTGTTCAGCTGACTGAGAGTCGCCATGTTAGCTGTTTTTTTCTACCATGTCCATAAGATCATGGTACAGTATTATTGTCTATTTTCCTTGCTCTCTGTGGAAACAGCAGTCCCTCAGACCCTTTAATAACTCCCTCAAAAATGTCTGCGGTCAGAAGAGTGATTGTCTTGCTAACGATTAATGTGCCAAACTTTAGCCCCTCTCTCTTGCACCTCCAAATCTTTTTGATTAATGGATAACTCTTTATATAATTGCTGACGTTTGCAAGGAGAGCGGAATTCCCATGTAGCACTGGGAACAGACACAGCAGCAAACCAGGAACCTTCAATACCCTTTTCCCGCCAGCATCTATGACAGCACCTATTTTCTCCATACAGGATTCAGCACTTCTCAGATATTGGGATTTGTCATTGCTGATTTGCATTGGCCAAAAAAGGCATAAAAATGCCTTATTGCCTTACAGCCTAAGGGTTCAACTGGTACAGCCGAGAAGTTAATCCTTTCTTGCCAGTTGCCAAATTTGAGTTTCTTTATTTAATCTCACTGAAAATCAAATCTGTGTCCTGCTTAACAGCCAGTCTGAACACTAGTTTCCATCAGTGTTGATAGGTTGGTTTTACAAGCTGGAGCGCATAGTGCTACATAAGGTGGTACCTCCAGTATGGGGACTGGATGCTTTTAGGGTAACAGAAGTTTGGGAAGCAGGTTCCTTACTGCCAAACAAAAGACTGATGAGAGGTGCCTGCAAAAGGGTTTACTGCCCTATTTAATCTTGTATCTCTAGTCCTGGATGCTGTTAGCTGATGTATAGATCCTTTTTTAATGCATTTTCTATACGTTAATAAAAGATTCCTATGGGATGATCTCTGTGTCTTTGCGTCTTTTTCATGAAAATATTGTGGAGCATCTCTGAGATCTAGTGCAATCTACATTATCTACTTTTCACTAACAGCCACAGTATTCTTTCCTGCAGGTAAAAGGATTATTCTGTTGTGACTTTCATTACAAAAGCCCTTCAATACATTACTGTGTTAAAGTGATAAATTGAAGGGCTGCATTTTATGGGCTGAACCAATACTGCAGTATATCAATTTATGCTGAACCAGTGACATCACAGAGACACTTTGCAAGCTACACAATGGAAGTAGCTATTTTGTGGGCTATTCGCTAGGGGCCAGTGACATCACTTAGGTACTTTCTGATTGGCTGCATGTTCATGGATATCGGTTCGGCTCCTTAAAAGGCTGGTTGCACTGTGCGTAGAAGAAAAATGCTTGAAATATATAATTTATTTTTTTTACAAATTTCTTTATTGAAGAATGTCAAACATGCACACATCAGTAAATACATTAGAACAAAGATATGTTTACACATAATAATCACAATCCACGACACATAGTATGTGGAAAGCCGTCATCTGTGAGTTTCTGAAGCGAACTATAAATATACGATGTCACACATAAGATACAAAAGCCCGGACTGACTGGGGCAACACAAGCACTCCGCTAGTTCAGAAAGATGGGTGGGTCCTGCATGAATATTCTAGTTTCGTACCAAAGAGTGTGTTGAAAATATTGAAAATATTTTTGTATTTGTTCTCTCAGCGGAACTGACAAAGTACCAACAAAGCTCTCCCAAGTGTCAAAAATTCTCCCTGTGTATTTTGATTTTTGGAGGGAGGCTTCCAACCAGTCCATGGCAAAGAGCAATTTTTCTTTAAAGAGGTCCAGTGTGGGGGATGTGCTCTGGATCCGCATGTGGAAAATGCATTTTCTTGCCACTGCCGAAATAATCAGCAGCAGACATCTACCACCCCTGGATGTACGGGTATTTGGTGGGAGAATGCTCAATATAGCCCAGTTTGATGGGTTATATTTATCAGATCAGTAGTAGCGAACCTCAACACGCGCATCCAGAACCCTCTGATAACTGGACATCCCCAGAAACAATGAAACAAGTCCGCCCCTCCCATCCCACATTTAGGACACTTATCATTATCTGACAGACCCATAGCCAATCTGCGATGTGGAGATATATATCTCCTGTGAAATATATTAAGGAATATTTCTATATATGTAGAGGCTGGGAGCAATCTGGTCGAGATGTTTAAGTTTTTAAGCAAAATTTCATTAGTTAAGTGTGGGAATGTCAATAACCATTGAGCAAGGCCTGAGCGTATGGTAGAATAGTCTATGTTGTTTCTCAGGAGTCTATAATGAATTGAAATAGCTTTTTGTTTGGGGGATTTAGAGAGTAATATACTGTCAAATGGGTTATCCCAATCTATGTCTGAGAAAAAAACATTTAGACTCTTGCCATAATGTTGGGCTTGGAGAAATGTCATCCCGTAAGGGCCTAGAAATGGAAATTTTTCACTAGCTTGGGATAAATTGTTCACAATGGTTTCTTGGTTGATTTATCCATCAATTGACCCGCAGAGTGCAAACACTGTTGTTCCCATGTCTTAAAGGGACGAGCCGCCATGCCATCCTGAAAATTACCAACAAAAGGAAGGTCCATAGATTTGTAAGGATTTAAATGAAATTTATGTCGAAGAATGTGCCAAATCTTTCTCACCGACATCACCAGTGGGTTATCTATTAATTCTGTTGATATTTCCTGGTCATGAATGTGAAGAAAGGACTTTATATGCATAGAAGGTATAAATAGTTTTTCCAATACCAAATTGGTATATATACTAGTTTGTGATATTCAATCTCTCAAGTACCGTAAATGTGCAGCGTAACTATAAAGAACTATATTGGGAAAGTTGATGCCTCCATTTGAAGATATTCCATATGATAAACGGGATACGGGGACGTTTTTTCTTCCAAATGAACGTGCGGAATAGACAATTCAGTAAATGTTCATCTAATTTTGTGAGAAGTAAGGCTAATGTTTGTAGAGGATATAGCAATTTGGGGAAGGACACCATCTTCAAGAGATTTGCTCTACCCAGATATGAAACTTTGAGATTCTCCCACCCTTTTATCTCTATCTGTATAGATTCGATTATACGTCTTATGTTGAGTTATAAAGAGTGGCTAGATTACGAGGAAGGAAGACACCCAAGTAGGATATATAGTTCATCTCCCACTTCAAGGGAATGTTAGTTGCCCAATTGGGTTTATGTCTATACATGCCCAGAGAGAAAACAGTTGATTTATTGATATTGACCCTGAATCCAGAGACAGATCCATACTCCTCAATCTTCATCATCAGGGGAATCAGAGCGGCCTCAGGGTTGGACACATATAATAAAAGATCATCTGCAAGTGCCGTAATACGGATACTCTCATCACCAATTTGTATCACTTGCATGACTGGCCAATTTTGAAGAACCCTTAACATTGGATCTAATGATAAATTAAACAATAATGGGAATAAAGGGCAACCCTGTCTGGTCCCCCTGGGCATTTCTATGGGAGCCCCTTGAAGTGTGTTAATTAGAAGGGAAGTTATTGGTTTATTATGGAATTATTTGATCAAAGATACAGTGTCGAAGGCTTTATGGGCGTCTAGGCTGACCAGCACATTATTGGTAGTTCTCCTACCTTTGGAAGCCGCTATGGCAGCAATAGCTGAGCCAATGTCCTTAACCGAGTGCCTGCCATGAACAAAGCCTAATTGATGTTCCGTCAGTAGTGAGGGTATAACACTTTGAAGTCTGTTTGCCATGATTTTTGACAAAATTTTGAAATCTAAATTCAACAATGTGATGGGGCGATATGAGGCTACTAGTTTTGGGTCAGTGTCTGGCTTAGGAATGAGGGATGTAAATGCCCTATTAAATGTAGAATAGGTGGGATGTGAACGTTTTGTATAAATCAAGGAGGATGGGCGTAATTTAAATTTTTAATCATTTGTAATATTCTCCTGTAAACCCGTCTGGCCCAGGAGCCTTGTGAAGTTTAAGGTTTGATATTACCTCAAACACTTCCTGAGGGCTTATATCCGCATCCAAGAGTTCCCTCTGAGAGTCAGTGAGAACAGGTGACTCTGCCTCGTCTTGTAGTCTATCAGGTTTTTATCTGGTGGAATGTCAGAGTAAAGATCTCTGTAGTAATCAGCGAAATCTTCCGCAATTTCAGCAGATGTTCGTAGTAAGGGGGTATTAGTAGATGTTTGTATAGCTACTATATGGTTTCTACGTTTAGTCATTTTTGACATATTAGCTAAAAGTTTTCCAGTTTTATTGCCCCAACGGTAGTACTTATTTTTAGTGTAGTCGAGCTTAGATTGAGCTTGGACCCAGAGGAAACCATCCAAGGTTTGCTTTGCTAATTTGTAATTGGCCTGAGAAACTTCTTGAGGGTTAGATGTAAATGCGTCAAAGCATAATCTCACCTGTTGGGCTAGAGAGTGGTAATGAGTAGCGGCCTCTTTTCTCTTATTTGCTGTATAAGACATAATAATGCCTCTTAAAACTGCCTTAGACGTCTCCCAGAATAGGACAGGATTATCCAAGTGTTCAATATTGTTGTCAACATATTCCAACCACTGGTTACGAAGATACTGACCTAATGTTCAGAAGTATAGAAATATGAGGGGAATTTCCACGAGGCAGTTCCAGGGCCCAACGCCGGGAGATGCACCGGTGCATGATCAGAGACTATAATATTGCCTAAGTCTGTCTTCATGACCTCAGATACAAGATGGTCCGCTATCAGGACATAATCTAATCAAAGAAAAGAGTTATGAACCCCAGAGTGAAAGATAAATGATCTATCTGTAGGATTTAAAAGTCTCCAGGGCTCTGTTAGGCTATGTGTGATCTTAAACCTAGGTAGGACATATAGATTCACTGAAATATATAATTTACTGGAATGGTATTTTCATGCACAAGATCCCTTACAGTAAGAGTTGACTTAAAACGTCACCTCTTTGGCCAAATCGGAGTAATCCAGATGACTTAAATCCAAAACTATTTTGTGCCATTTGTTGTTTTTATACTGTAGCGCTATGGATTCCATTTTGACAGCACATAATGTGAGTTGCAGTGATCTGACAACCCCGCTTACAGGCCTATATGTTATCACTGTAAGTGTCTTGACTTTTTTTATCTTAAAATACACAACAGAATGATGTTACCACTTGCTAAAGCGTGAACGATATTTTAGGGATGTATGTGGCTGCAGAAGGTAATAAAGTCAAATAACAATACCCAGGCTCACTGGTGGGGATAATAACCTGCAATGTTTATGTAGCTTTCACTACTTAAGTCTCTCAGATATTCAAAGCTTTCATGATCATCCTGAGGATTGACAAAAAGCAGAGTAATACCGGATATTAAGCTCTTTCAAAAATGGTATCTGAAGTGTTGCATATTTAACTGAGTCTGTCCAGCATGATGTCTGGATCATCACTTAGAACAGCAGCACTAAAGTGTGGCTCCCATAGACTCAATCGCCAGAGTATTTTCCTGCAACCAAGAACACTTTAGGGTATATTTACTAAACTGCGGGTTTGAAACAGTGGAGATGTTGCCTATAGCAAGTCAACCAATCAGATACTAGTTATCATTTATTTAGTACATTCTACAAAATGACAGCTAGCATCTGATTGGTTGCTATAGGCAACATCTCCACTCTTTCAAACCAGCAGTTTTGTAAATATACCCCTTTGTGTTTTGGCCAAAGCAAAGCCTGGTATCCGTACTTGAAAACAGTTACAGGGGTGAGCTTTAACTTTTGATGATCACAGCGAGGCAGACAGCACTTTTACCAATTACCTTGCAGGTTGTTATTATTATTGTTATTATCATAGATTTGTAAGGCGCCACAGTGCTCCGCAGTGCAGTACAGTAGGGAAAACAGGACATGCATAAAACAGGGACATACAAGGTAGACAAAATAAATGCAGACATGAAAATAAAGGGTGTGAAGGACCCTGCTCATTACATTAATTACATTCTAAGTGGAAGAGGGCACAGTTGAAACAAGTGGAGCAAATGTGGCTCAGATTGGAGATTGGGATAGTTGTGAGGTTGCATTAGTGTGAATAGTGTTATCGGGGATAAGGTCACCTCTATAAAAGAGATGGGTTTTCAAAGAGCGTCTAAAGATTTGAAGGCTGTGGGAAAGTCTGATTGAGCGTTGTAGGACATTCCATAAGTGGGAAGCAACACGGGAGAAAGTAGTAACCAGAGATGAGACAAAGCGCAGGGTGGCGGGTGGGTGAGTGTTTCAATATGAGATTTGAGATGTATGCAGGGGTAGTGTTGTTGAGGGCTTTGTAGGTAAGGATGAGTAATTTGAATTGAATTCTGGAGGACACAGAGAGCCAGTGTAGGGATTTAAAAAGTGGTGCAGCAAATGTGGAGCAGTGAGAGAGGAAGATCAGTTTTGTAGCATCATCATCATCATTTATTTATATAGCGCCACCATTTAGGTGAATATATGGGTGTCAGTTATGCCAGATAGCAGGAGGTTGTAATAGTCAAGACAGGCGATGATGAGACAATGGATATGAGTTTTGGTAGCATGTTGAGTAAGAAAAGTGAATTAACTGGCAATGTTTTTAAGGGAGAGAGTCTGGATGTGAGGAATAAAGC
Source organism: Mixophyes fleayi (assembly GCF_038048845.1). Taxonomy (NCBI): domain Eukaryota; kingdom Metazoa; phylum Chordata; class Amphibia; order Anura; family Limnodynastidae; genus Mixophyes; species Mixophyes fleayi. The sequence goes on along the minus strand of NC_134409.1, from coordinate 25,412,890 downwards.
AGAGGGTGGAGTCAAGTGTGACACTAAGACAGCGGGCTTGGGAGACTGAGGAAATTGTGCTGTTATTGACAGTGAGGGAGATTTGAGGGCAGGCGGTGACTTTGGCAGTTAGGAATTAAGGCAGAAATCATCCCTATTGGACCCACTAAAGCTGAACAGCAGCAAGTTAAATAAGTCTGGTCAGAGTGCTCTATTTTAAAGGAAGTCAAATGGAATGGGGGAGTGCATATTTAAATCTCGTAATAAATTGGTAACCTAAGTTAGTAGCTAGGTTGCGTTATATCTCTGTTTAGCTATCTTTGTTATCAGGTTTTAGTTAATATCTATTAAATCCATGATTTTACTCATACTTGCACCCTATGTGTTATCATTCTTATATTTTTAGTCTCATTCTCATTAAACAGTTTCATCTAAGATTATCTAATTATTTACATATATAACACTATCTGGTATGAGCGCAGTAATTTTTATTATTTTTGTCAATTCTCATAATGTGTTTGCTGAATGTTAGCATTCACCATGCAGCCACAGGACAGTTTTTCCTCAGAACCAATGACTGGGATGACAGCTGCCATATTAATAGTACAGAACGCTGTTGTACATCACTCTTGCGCTGTGCGGAATTCTGAGCCTGAGTGACAGATTTATCAAACAATTTGTAGAATACTAGCTTGCTGTATAAAGAAATAATCTTACCACAAAACATCACTTAGACGCAGGAATACCACAGTTCAATCAAATACAACCTGTGCAAAACTGTCTTTAAAAAATATTTTTTCCCTGAATAATGTCATTCATAGCATTGGGTCAGATACCACAATTTCTAAATTTTGTGAAGCCAACAGTTTATAATAGAAACACATATCCCCTACAACTCTTATCTTTAATAATTGAAGAATTACATTAATATTTAACACAAGAAACCAAAACAAGGCAGAGTAAACTCGAATGAATTCATGATCACTAAATAAAAAAAATTAGTTCATGTTCAGTAAACACCAACTTCACTGAAACCAATCATTAAAGGTCATTTCAATGTGGTACAAAATTCTCGTGGTGATATAATCGCCTCCATCTTAGTTGCACAGAAAATCAGGAACATATTTGATTCAGGTTAACTCATACTTGCCAACTCTCGAATTCTGGGTGGGTCTCACGGACTCCCGGGAGAGTATGACAGTCTCCTGCATCTGACCACTTCCTAGTGAAGTGGGCAGAATTAAATCCAAAATGCTGCGATTCACCGGGAATTGCAGCATTTGGCCCTGCCCCTGCTGTAAAATGACGTGTTTGAGTCCTTACGTCACGGGAGTGGGGCCAAAAAGACACGATTTTTTGGAGCCCCACCCCCTTCGCGCCCACCTGCCCCCTGCAGCTCCCGGATCATACTTGGCATAAGTTGGCAAGTATGGATTAACTCCATGAATGCTGGAGACATATTCTTCAGTTCACTATCTAATTGTTGTAGTACAACTCATTCTTTCATTTGTATTTCATTTTCTCTGTACCTGAGAGTAGATAAACTGTATCCACCATATATCATTATCAGCTATTTATATAGTGCCACTAATTCCGCAGCCCTGTACATAGAACTCTCTCACATCAGTCCCTGCCCATTGAAGCTTACAGTCTAAATTCCCTAATATATATATATCTATATACACACACACACACACACACACACACACACACACACAGAGTAGGGCCACTTTAATAGCAGCCAATTAACCTACCAGTATGTTTTTGGAGTGTGGGAGGAAACTTGAGCACCCAGAGAAAACCCACGCAAAAATGGGGAGAACATGCAAACTCCACTCAGATAAGGCCATGGTCAGGAATCGAACTCAAGATGCCAGTGCTGTGAGGCAGAAGTGCTAATCACTAAGCCACCATGCTACCCGTCATAAAGCAGCATTATACAGAGGTTTGATAGCTAAATGCACATGATTCAGCCAGGTTCAGACTATAGATTAGTTAGAACACTAACGTTAAATGTGTCCAATTTGCAATCATAATTTTGCAAGGGAATTTTTATTGCAGCAAAAATCCACCTGAAAAAGTTCTTTGGGAGGATTGATTACTACAATGCACCTTTCTGCAATATGTATGGTCCATTTACCACTTGCTTTAGACTGGAAAATGTTCAATCTTTACAAAAATGTATATTAATAATCCTGGAATTGTGACAGTACTGAATGCAAACAAAAGGGAGCTAGAACCAATTAAAAGACAGATGGAATAATGTAATGAAAACTGAAAATTTAAATATAAATGTAGTTATGAAAATCTCTTCAATCACCAGAGCAAATCTAGGTTATTACAATTCTATAAAACATAAATATCATAAATTATTTACTACTAGTGTAGTGCACAACATTTATAATATACAAGCACAATGTAGAAACTTGTATATTATATACTGTAAAAATACAAATTGTCTCTACTATATGTGAGGGACCATCTCCTGAATAATAAAATAACCTAAACTGTTCAAATTCTGAAACTATTTCCAAACGTGCCTAATACAGTACTTCATTATACTATAATCCCGCTATGAAACACAGAGGAAAAAATGGCGTGATTCACTATGGAAATAGTATAGTATACTTACAGAATATATGCCCCCGCCGGCAGAAAGATTGGCTTTGCATGGGATAGTCTATTTAACAAGTATCTCAGGGGTCCTTGTACCACCGCAATACCAGTTCAGTTATTGCCATCTCAGGAATTGGCCCTGCTTACCACTGCTGTGGCTAGGGCTCACTGTGTACTAGCCCCACCCGCTTTGTTTTCGCCCAACCTACAGTTGTTTTGGTGCTGCCTATCTGAGGCCACTTTCATATTTTTTTCCTGGCCACTCAAACTGCCCCTGCTTTTTACTACCTCCCAGAATAAGTAGCAGATGGACCACCTGTGCCCACTGCCAGCCCAGTCTTCAAGAACTTCAAGCCTTCCAAGTCCTATGTGATATCAAATACACAATGTACAAAACAGAACCCCATTGGCAGAAACATAACTTTAAATTTTAGAGTCTGGGGTGAGAAAAAAAATTTGCCGTTCCCCTAGTCCTCAATTTTAACAAAATGAACCTAAAATATTCATAAACTGCGACCCCTTCAGCACTGCGTCCTGGTCGGTCGCCACTATGGCACATCATCATCATTTATTTATATAGCGCCACTGATTCCGCAGCGCTGTACAGAGAACTCATTCACATCAGTCCCTGGCCCATTGGAGCTTACAGTCTAAATTCCCTAATATACACACACAGACAGAGAGAGAGAGAAAGACAGTCTAGGGTCAATTTTAATAGCAGCCAATTAACCTACTAGTATGTTTTTGGAGTGTGGGAAGAAACTGCAGCACCTGGAGAGAACCAACGCAAACACAGGGAGAACATACAAACTCCACACAGATAAGGCCATGGTCAGCCCTAGTTATGGCCCTGCCCATTACTGCAACCTTTCGTCATGGAAGCGTGATGTTTAAAGGCTCCTTTCAGTGGATAATGCTCTGTTACAGTACTAAACAGAAGAGAAGCTGGCAGTAGAGGAACGGACGTGACGGAACACAGTTCCTGGGCCGAAAATAAGTGGTGGAGTAGTGTTTCGGGTCTACTCTGCAAATCCACATGACATGTCCTCTGACTCTTTCGGGTCTACTCTGCAAATCCACATGACATGTCCTCTGACTCTTTCAGGGACAAATCATGTAAACCCAGAGACGGGGGGATATCTGGTCACCTATTTGCATATACCATTGATATTAAGGAGGCAATTGTATTTTGTTCATTTTAAATAAAGTTTGATAGACTTTTTATCTGTCCTTTAGTGATGACTCCGATTTCCCTTTTGTTCTCTCTCTCGACTTTTACCATTCAAATACTCTCCTGAGTTCTTTTCACTTTCATGGAACTTCTAAATGCATTACAGTTCTAATGTTTAAATTGGTCATAAAAAGATTGTTCAGAAAACATATTCACAAACCATTTTGTGGATAACATAGTCACACCCACTGTAGGGCATAGGGCAGCACCTTCATATTGTGGGACTACATGTCTGGGGAATAGGTACAATTAAAAGCAATGATTAAGAAAACCCAACAACAGCAAAGATTAAATGCTACATTTCTGTAGCTACAAAGCCCTCATTGACATTACCCGGACATTATCCTGACAATGACATCTTGCAAATGGCAGCATAAACGCTTCTAGACCGTTCCTAATTTCCAACACAACACGGTGCCAGTTTGTGTCTCTCTGATGTCGAAGGTGAATTGAATCCAGAGTATAGATTAGCAATTTTTTGGGGCACAGAGGGCCTGATTCCTTAAGGAACATAAATCCCTATACATGCCGTAGTTTGCATAAAATTGCACAACGCATGATCACAAAAGGACTACACAACACTGAACGCAAGTACATAGGTACATCCATTTCATCTTTGAACACAAAGGACACTTACTACTGCCTACAATATCAAGGGCGGAACAGGGGAGAGAAGAGGCGTATACACACCGTCAATGAACATTAAGGGCGTGCCAAGGTTGAGCGCACACGGCAGCTTCAGATTCAAACTCATTTCTCAGGTGCGTCATTTTCAGTCGTTTTGCTTGCACCAGCTACAGGTCTGGTGTAAGTGCCGAGTGATAGTAATGATGGCGACATATGCATGCTAGAACATGTGTTTGCAATCAAGAACAACTGTAAAAATGCATTTTGTGTACAGTAGGCATTAATAACATGGGGCCAGATTCATAAGGGCTCTTAACTGAAGAAGCTTCTTATTTCAGTCTTCTGGACAAAACCATGTTCAATGCAAGGGGTGCAGATTAGTATTCTGTTTTGCACATAAGTTAAATACTGACTGTTTTTTTTCATGTAGCACCCAAATACTTGATAGCTTATTTGTACACTGAAATTTAAAGTTGATATTTGTGTGCTACATGAAAAAACAGTCAGTATTTAACTTATGTGCAAATCAGAATAGTAATTTGCACCCCTTGCATTGTAACATGGTTTTGTCCAGGAGACTGAAATAAGAAGTTTCTTCAGTTAAGATCCTTAATGAATCAGGACCATCATGATAAATTAATTTCATGGGGGAAAAATATGTAAAAAGAAAGCACTTTTTTTGCATTAATGAATATTTTATTAATAGGTGTTAATTTATTTCATACTATTTTTTAAGCTGTGTGTTATATATTCCACATATGTTTTATATGTATCCTGCAGTGTGTTCTTTCTGTCTCAATACAGCAAGTGGCGTATATGCAGAGCGTACCTACAGCTGTAGTCAACACGTGTGATGGGAAGTGTTTTTACCAAGGGTTATATTTGCCGACTTTGCATTATCGTCGTCGTCCCCCCCCTCCATACCGCAATTTTGTAAGTCACATGACCATGTAGCGGTGGATGGGGACATGATGACACAATTTGCAGCAATCTACTTCATCGTGGGCTTCATGTGATTCCACCATGTGGAATGATATTTTCATTATATTAAACAAATGAAGTACCCATGAATCTCAGGTACCTTGGGTGGTATACAGAACACAGATGGAGAGCCTTGGACATAGATCATAATAAAAGAAAGCTTAACCTGTGGCACCAGTTGGTGGGAGCTAAATTCCCAATCGTTCAAAAGTTCTCAGAAATAAATTTCTTTCTTTAATATTGCCTGGGCTACAACCTTAAACATTCCAACAGAAGTACAAGAAGTTTGTTTACAAGGTGCACTGAAGCTCCCTTCTATTCTCTATTGCAGATGTCAAGGAACATCTGTTAATTAAAACTTAACTTTTAATAAATTCCATAAAATACCAAAAAAACGTGTATATTAAAATAGTTGGATGCACTTTATTCAATCTCATGACTTGATTTTGGGAATTGTATTCAGGATATACACGAGTTAATTAAAGAGGTAGGTTCTATTGCTTCAGGGATATAAATTCCCTTTTAAATACTACAGCCTTGTCCCTCCAACCGGTGGATTTTCTATTATATAGTTAGGTGAATACAACATCTTAGGCCTGAGTCATTGAGGATAGTAAGGCAAAAAAAGGAGTACGTTTTCTCTGGGACAAACCATGTTACTGTGCAAAGGGTGCAAATTAGTTTATTATTTTGCTCATAAGTTAAATACTGGCTGTATTTTCATGTAACACACAAATACTTAATAGTTTTATTTTTACACTGAAATGTAAAGTTAATCTAGGACATGCCCTATCCCAACTATAAATCTGCCCACACATTTTAAATGTACTTCCTCCTACAATGCAACATGGTTTTGTCCAGGTCAACAAGTCAGCAGGGTATGGCAGTTATAGCATTGAGAGAGATGACTATGAAGAGGATAGTCAATAGTAATATAATTCAAAGAGGAAGTGCTGAGAAGCTGGATAAACCATGGGTGTCAGGATACCTGGTGTACTCTGGAGGCACAAGGCACCGGATGATTCACAAGTGTCAGGATCGCAAGTTCTTCAGGCGGCACAAGACACAGATTGCGTCACGGGTACCAGGACTCAAGGTAACTCGGGAGGCATGAGGCACCGGATGATCAGCAAGCAGAGAAAGTGTAGTGGTCTGCATGGTGGAGTCCTCGGGGGTCCAGGTAGACACAGGAGGTGGATAGCTAGTGGTGCAATGGAATGCAAACACAGTAAAGCAGGAGGGTCAAACAAGCAAGGGGTCAAAGCCACATGGTCCACCACGATACTAGGGAGAAGGCAGAAGAGAAGTCACAACAAAGACGGGTCTAGGTCATAAGATGAGGTGTAAAATGAGAAGCCAAGCAGAGGTCAAAACCAAGAAATCAATCAGCATTCATACACAGGAAAACCTGCAGCAGTAAAGGCAACATGAACTGGCAATGACTGCTGGGTGAGGCCGTCTTTTGAAAGCCAAAGGCAGGTGATCAATATCCCGGAGTAACGAGTGAACTCTAACAGGTAGGGAAACAGTTCAAGTACCACAGTGGTCCCTTTGGTGGAAAAATGGTACTGCTGGCTTTATACATGAAATGGCAAAGTCCACATAGTTCTTGGCAGACAGGATCAGGGGAAGGCACAGCAGCATCTAGATGCAGGGTTACAGCCAGAGGCAGATCGTGATAGTACGTATCCTGCAGTGTCTGGTCTAGAAAAGCAGAGTAAACCTTCTCCCGTAGTCAACACCATACATATCTTTAGATCCATTCCTTGTTGACTTATGGGGTTTGCAGAGACAATTTACGTGTGATTTAAAACAAACACACAATGCACTTAGTATGCATGCCTTAATAACTCAGGACCACAGGTCGAACCGATTTAAAACACCTGATATACACTGATGACTACAAACAGGTCATACAAAATTTCCCACCTAATAAACACTAATTACTATACAGAGGTCACACCAACATCACACACCGGGAACACACTGATCACTATACATAGGTCTCACAGATATCATACACACTACAAGCTAAGCACTATACACAGGTCACACTGACATGCTCCCTGTTGCTCACCAGGTTTTCTCACACATGCCACCCCATTCTCACCAGCTTTTCTTACATATATCCCCTGCCCACTGGTTTCTTACACTTGCCACTCTTGCCCACTATCTTTTCTAACACATACCACTCCCTGCTCTCCATCTTTTTTTCTAACATGTCACCTCCTGCCCAACAACTTTTCTTACATATGCTGCCCATGTTCACCAACTTGTCTCACCCATGCCACCCCTGCACAACTGCTGGTCTAACATATGCCATCCCCTGCCCACCAGCTTTAATCGCAGATGCCCCTTCTTCCAATCAGCTGTTTTCACACATGAACCCCCTGTCCACCAGCTTTTCTCACACATACTCCCTGCCCTCCAGCTTTTCTCACATATGCCACCCCTTTCCCACCAACTTTCCTCACATGTCCATCAGCTTTCTCCACACATTCCCCTGCTTCCCATCAATTTTCTCACACATGCCACCCTCTGCCCACCATATATTCCATCATCTGCCCCCTCCCAATGGGATTGTTTTCCACATGCCCCTCTTTTCAAAAGTGTGCCCCCCTTACACCTCCTTCTTGCACTCAGCATCAGTCATGTGATGATGAGAAGCAGGGTTCAGAAGAGCATGTGTTGATCTTCTCCAATCAGGGCTCAGCACAAACTTCTCTGACCCTGGTGCTCAGCCTCACATGATAGAGGCTGAGTCTCTAGAGACAGAGCAGCAGAAAAGACTGCTCCTGCTGCTGTCAGTATAGCCTATACAGCCTGTGTACTTGTAAACCCTTCATGTGCTCACTGGGGGGGGTGATATTAGTTCTGGAGTATCTCCTCCAGCAGAATCTGGGGCATTGCTTTAGTATTTACTAAAGCATTCTTTTTAAAGAAAACATTGTAATAAAAGCCAGTGGTAGGTAGACCCCTAGGACCACCTAGACCCTAGGCTGTCACCTGCGCTACCTCCAAAATAATCCGACCCTGCATCTTTCTGGAGTACAAATTCTTCATAGATAAAACAGAGATCACATTGACATTGCCTTCCCATATTGGTGGGAATGCTATGTCCCCAAGAAGAGGCTCCACCCTCCCAATGCCCTCTGCAGCTGTTCTTGGGGGCAGTGGAGGCTTAAACATAAAAAAACACATACTTTAAATATAACTGTGATTATATGTAAACACAAAAGGTGAACAAGGTCCACTTGAGATCTATACTTGCAGAGACATGAATTACATAGCAACTCACTGGTCCCTAGCCTGAATAAGGTGAGTACAGTAAATGACACAGCAGTCTGTAGATTACTGCGTACTGAGTACATTCACTTGTTTTCTAATAACTGGAACATAGTAGGACAAATATTTATATTACTCATGATATAGCCATTTTCAGACCTTAGGGCAGTGGTTCCCAAACTGTGTGCCATAGCTCCCTGGGGTGCCACGGCGATCTCAGAGGGGTGCCGCGGCTGGTAAGCAAGGCGGAGGACTACTTGGTAATTATTTTGGCTTAGGGGTGCCTTGAAAAAATTGTTGAGACCCTAGGGTGCCTCGAAGTGAGAGCGTTTGGGATCCACTGCCTTAGGGAATAACCGTCCGAATTAGATTTTGCTTCTATAAACTGACAACTAGGCAATAAATTTACTAAAGCAGATGGCAACTCTGACTCATGATACTTTGTGTCACTTAGTGTGTCTAATATGGAGAAAATGTTAATTAATCAAATAAAGTAAGATTAAATAAAAGCATAATTAAATGCATATTTAATTAAATAAAATAAATATTTAAAAGTGCTATATAATAGTTTTAAATAAACCAGTTAATATATATATAGGTTTTATTAAAAAGATGTAGTACATCATTTAGTTAAAATATAGTACAATCTATTCCTACATGGGCTCTTTTCAGAAGTGAATTCAATACATTTGACTATGTGGTTATTAGAGCCAAATGAAAAGCTACCAGTTTGATACACATTAATATGAATATATGGTGGCTGACAGCAGTTAAGTATAGAATATATGATGGTGGAATTAGGGCAAAAATCAATTAACCTCAAGCAGCTACACCAAGATATTCGGCAATTTCCAAAACATACCAAGGTGAAACTTAATTTCTAAAGTTGCTGCTAGCTTGGTAGTTCTTTATCTGTTCTTATTTTATTAATATATTTGTTTAGTGCGTTTTATAAAATGGTTATTTGAACCTTATTAAATTACTATTAGAATTTTCCTGCCCTCTTTGCTTTTGATGGAATATGAATGGAATCTTTAGCGCTGTTGTTTGTTTTTTAGCTAGTTTGGTTTTACCCACTACTATTTAGAATGACAAAACCTTTTCAAAAATATTTATAATTATCAAAATATCTTAGGGAAACATATACATCTTTAAAAATGTATTAAACTTCTAGTACCAAAAATATTCAATATAACGTAATATATAAACTATTAAAATATTTTTATGATCATCACGGTTCAAGAATTTCTTTCCACAAACAATTAAGCAGCCGTAGGAACCATGGATTACAGGACAAATAATAATCATTACCATAATTTTCTAGGGAACAATATTCTTTCGATGTAAACACCATCAAGGGGCGGTACTGAACAGTTTGAAATAAGCCTAACCGCTTACACACAGAGATGTTCCTCCATCAATTTATTAGATTGGATAATTCACCTCTTTAGCACGAAGCCCTCTTCAATTCCTGAAAGTCGAGCACCTTAGGAGCTATGAAGTCCCATCAATTAGTGTCTCTTGAAGAAGACAGATAATGTGCATATGATTAGATCTATGTCCTGGTGTTCCGATCCATAATATTATTTAGCTGTAGAAATTACCAATGAGTGGTATTGAAAAGTTTGAATGAAGTGTCAATGCTTACTAATGTTCCTCCTTCAAATAAATAGATTGAATAACTGATTAGCACAAAGTCATCTTATATATTTTACATTTAGCAGGCTTAGGGCCTGATTCATTAAGGAACTTAAATTAAGAAGTTTTTTATTTAAGTCTCCTGGACAAAACCATGTTACAATGCAAGGGGTGAAAATTAGTTTTATGTTTTGCACATAAGTTAAATACTGTTTTTTTACACAGTGTGCAGCTGTCGGCAGAAAGCCCCTCTCACTCCCCCATGGATCCGCCACTGGCTGGTACTGACAGATTCAAGAGCATTAAGCTGCAGTAGAGTCCAGTGACACAGATTTTACTGATCTGGCCGCCTAGGAATGGGGACAGGTAGGTCAGTAGAATCAATAGAATCTCCTAAGTTCCAGACACTCCAAACTTCTCCAGAGGCTTCCTACACTAGCAGGGGCGGATTGGTCATTGCCCTTACCGGGAATTTTCCCGGGAGCCCAGTGACACCTGAGGCCGCTGTAGGCCACCTGATTCTTATTTTTATAAGTTAATTTTTTTACTCCTCCCGGCAGCGCCGGCCTCGTTTTCTATCCGGTCCAGTCTTTCCCCCCCCGAACCAGGAGTTCCAACGAGAGGGGAGGATAGAACGAGGCCGGCGCCGCCGGGAGGAGTAAAAAAATTAACTTATAAAAATAAGAATCAGGGAGCTCCCCTCCTCCCATACTTGGCCTCCTCCAGTCCCGTTAAAGCAGAATGCCACATGGGACGAGCACCACGTGACAGGTGCCGTCCCATGTGCGCGTGCGATGCAGACAGAGAACACTTTAATAGAGCATGACTCCAACAAGGTAAGTGTAAGTGGGGGGGCTTTTATACTATTATTCTGCTATGTGGGGGCTGTTATACTATTATTTTGCTATGTGGGGGCTGTTATACTAAATTCAAGCTATCATACTCCACTTCTATTTTCCATACCCCTAATTGTCATTTCCATGCTATACATATTTACACTGCACAGTACCACTTCTGTGTATGTCATGCTCATGCTGTTCATTTGGGAAAATCTTCCCTGCCCATACGACGGCAAAAGTCTCAGAAGCCCGGTTGTGGTCATGGCTTTTTTAGCGTGCTAAGTCCTTTATACCGGGAATAAAATCGGTAAGTGGAAACAGTGCGTCAAACGCCTATATTTAGCTGCTTCTGCATCAGTTGTTATTGCATTATATCTTACACTCTGTGATTCAACCAAACTTCTTATTTACAGTCAAACAATCTCACTACAAAAAGTATTTTGCCAGTTTATTGCAGCAAGTTTGTTTTCGCTTTGTTCCAAAATCAGACATTTGGACCACCCTCCCCCTCTAAAAAGCCTGCATTTGCCCCTATGGAGTGAGAAATAGGATGATTGAGAGGGAAAAGCAGTTTGGAGAGAAGTGTGGTAAAAGTGAATAGGAGAAAGAAAGAGTGTAAATTGAGTAGGTAGATGATGGAGAGATGTGAGAGATATGGATGAATATGTATTAGCTAGGGTAGGTAATGAGGGAGTGAGAAGGAACAATTGATTGTGCAGGGCAATGGAGGAGGTAAGGATACGTCATTTCCCCCTGGCTGGCGTTAATAGAGTAGATATTTTCTGCAGCTCTGACACAACGAGATCCAAGCTGCTGACAATTGGGTGCAGAGGATCCAGCAGCCAAACAGAGATGGCAACAGCAATCACAACTGAGCTTGGTGGGCAGCTGAACAGATGATGACACAGCAATGACAGGTGAGCTCTGTGGGTCCCACAACAGTATTCAGGAATATCTAGTGCTTTATATTTGTGAGAATATGGAAAAGTGGGAGCTTGGGCAAAGAGCTGAGATAATATGCAGCTTATTATGACTGCTACTCGTATATATATTATTTTTGGCCCTTATTCATTAAGAAAAGTAAGACAAAAAACAAGTACGTTTTCTCCATGTTTCAATGCAAGGGGTAAATATTAGTTAATTATTTTGCACATAAGTTAAATACTGGTTGTTTATTCATGTAGCACACAAATACTTGATAGCTTTATGTTTACACTAAAATTTAAAGTTGATCTAGGACATGTCCTTTCCCGACTATAAATCTGGCCCCACATTTTAAATCCAAAGCAACATGGGTTTGCCAAGGTGCAAAGTTACTAATTTTTTTTTGCTTTTCTTTCCTTAATGAATCAGGCCCTTTGTGTTACTATAGTTACAGAACCTTTATCCTGTGCCCCCTGTGAGGGTTTTTATGTTCACTCGAGCTTCATACTTGCTGCCCTTTATATGTTGAAATAAAACCTTTATCCCTGTAGCCATTTTCTAATTAATATTTCTGCACTTGTTGTACCATGACGGGACATGCAGGAACTTCTACAGACAATAAACACTACAGCTGCCTTGGGACCAAATAACACATTGCTGTGTAGAATCCATAATTAAGGATTATGTCAGATGAAATGTAACATAAGAGACAGGAAGCCACGCATGTGGCAGAAGCCCATTAACAAAATGTTATGTATGGTTCGTGGTATAAATTCAATACATTTAGTAATACACAATATACCTTACAGATTGCAGCACACAGGACCTGGTTATCTAATAGGCTGACTAGCCTGTTGCCTAGAGAACAAGGCTTTGGTAGGAGCGCAAAAATTTTGGGAATGCAAAATTGTATCAGGGAGGGGTATGAACTGAAATGTATTTCAAAATAGAAGAGAATAGTTGTTCACTAAAGTAAAAAAAAAAGTGTAGTAATGTTTTAATCTTGATGTATTCCCATGGTAGAGGCTGAAGACAATGAGTCATTCTTGGGAGGTCACTTGAGGATAAGTGAGTAGGAGTGACAAGGATGAAAATAAGGGACCATAAACATTGGTGGGGTGGATGAAGGAAGCTGGAATTTCAATTAAGGATGAGGTTGTTTTTAGCCACCCCGCGTATTAGCCTAGGGTATTAGCCTAGGGCAGACTGAACCCTGACAGCACAGGAATAGTGTCATATAATGACATGCAAACAACTGCAACATAACATTTGAATACTATATGTAACATTCAGTATAATTGAGATTTTTTTATTCAATTGGAGAAAATGCAGTTATAAATACATTTCCCTTCCCCTTAGGTGGATGTCCTGCGCTTTAGCGTAAGTGGCTTGTTAGTAGGCAATATTCCACTTTATTGAAAATTTAAATGATTGCGCCTCTCCTTCTCGAAGGGTTTAGTACCCTATGTCTGTAATTGACTATGTAAAGATTATTATTATTATTGTATTTATTATATATTATTTATAAAGATCTGGCATACTACGCAGCACTGTACATTGAGGAGATCATAGCCTATACCAATTACATACAATGACACGAAACAGAAAACAAAGATGGTCCGGCTTAAATGAGCTTGGGAAAACTGATACATAAAGTACAGAATAACAGTGTGCCATACCATTGTGTTTGAGTCAAAATGTTTATCACGCTTTGTATTTCTCCCAAAATATTTTATTAAATTCTAAATAACAAAATAATTGCAAGATACATAAGCTGGCCATCATGTACTCTAGGTGGCCCAACTGCCAACTAGCCAGATCAATATAACACTTTTGTTTTCATAAAGAATTGGGATGTGTGTAGAGAGTGTTATCATGTAGGCTATTTTACCTATCTTGGAAATGGGGATTAGAGCATTCATTAAAACTAGATAGAACAGAAATCCATAATAGTCAGTAAAAGCATACATCAAAATCAAAATTCCAATGTGATAAGTTCAACTTATCGTTTACATGAAGATAACACACCGTTCTGCACCCAAATCTCCACTTATCGATTCCAAAATTTCATCCAATTCAATGAAATTGCCTGCTCGGCGAACCTTTGCGATGTTTGCTGTGAAGGAGAGTTTTGCTGCCAACTTTGAACAGCACTTTAGTTGTTTTTGTTTAACTTATTGAGGAAATGCTGCCAACTATTGTGGAACTACATGTTCCAACATGCCCTGGCAGCCATTGCCTATAAGAACACGCTGATGCTTGGCAAGTTTTTGTTTATTATTTTACTTTAATTTTTTAATGGTTTACAAAGACAGAAGAGTTTCCCATAGGATTACAGAGACAAAAGAATTTCCCATTGGATTATAATTACATGGTAGAGGAGAGTGCTGAAACGAGGAAGCACTTGATAGACCAAGTGTCGATGGAATTTCATTTATGCAAAAATGTTGCATTTGCAAGATTTAAAGAATAAAACAACATGCAAAGTAGAACAGACTGCTGGACCCTAGTGTCTCTCTTTGCTACGCGTTTTGGTTCTTCCTTCTACAGGCAATCTGAAGACACTTTAGCATATATTGTTTAGCTGGTATTTTATACAGCCAATCCCCTCGCCCCATAGGAAGAAATTAGAACTATTTGCACAATTAACTCATGCACATAATTATTGTTTGAAGGTAATAACAATGTCAATAAAAATAAGATGAAACATATACAATTGGGAAATTACATACATACAATAGGGAAATTAGATTATTACAATTATTTTACATGTGTACATAATTGTTGTTGAGAGACAATGATAGTAAAATAAGGTTATAAATATAACAGTAATGAGTAACTTTCTAAAAAATACATTTAAATCAAAGCCATCATTGAATCCTATAGATACAAAAGTGTTCAAGGAGTAGATCAATTAGTGTCCTGGGAAAGACAGAACATTGGCATTGTAGGAACGTACAGCCAGAAGGGATGTTCTTGACCCATTGCAAGTGCAATGCCGTTCTCCAGCACTGTGTTGCGCTCTCCTACCTGCTCTTGTCTTCATGGTGCTGCTGCTAGTGTCAGTTTCTTCTTGGCTGGGCCCTGTTTGGAAAATAGATTGTTACTGAAAAGCCGAGCAATGAGTGAACAATCTAGGCCTCCCTCCACCCCAACATTACATCAGTATTTTTGTTTTGTTTACAGGACAGGTATCCTTCCACCCAATCAGTCCCAGAATTTACTCAATAGCATTCACATTTAATAAATATGCCTATTTACCCCCATATAGCCCTCATCATTAAATTAACACCACCCACTTAATAATTAGGAATACTTCCTCCTAATCTGCTTGACATTAAATAGTTTTTTGCATTTAATAAAGAAGTCTCTTCACCCCCAGCTTCTCTTCTTGTCTCTGCAACTTCATGCTCTGCCTTCTTCTTCTTGCTTGTGTGCAGGCTCCTGTCGGTTCCTCTATATTGACAGCTACCTTCATGTTTGCACATCAGCATGCAGCCAGCATTGAGCAGGGAGCCGTGCGCCTTCCTCCTTGTGCCGGCTCCCTGTTACTGGGCAAGTTCATCCCTGATGCCTTCATATCGGTCCTGCCAAGGTGAAAAAAGAAAAAAAAAATAGAACAGGACTTTTTGCACCCATACTTTCTATGTGAAATAACAAATGGGAAAAATCCATTTTTGAGTCATGAGTTGTGAATGAGTGTGAAAATGTGAATCAGGACATACCTCCCAACTGTCCTTGCAGTCGGGACTGAGCAGAACAGTCACCCAAAATCGGGACTACCTCACTAGGATCAGGATAGTTGGCAGACTGTCCTGCTTTCTCTTACCTGTTCTTGCAGCTATCACTTCCTGCTGCTGGTTATGTTTTAAATTCAGTAGCTGCTTGCCTGGATCCTGGAATGTTGGGGTCCTGTTTTGAAAAAGTACAGGTACATGAAATATGGAAAGCTAGCAATGAGTGAACACGCTAGGCCTCCCTGGCCCTAACCAGTGGCAACATTAAATCAATAGCACCCATGTTCAATAATCAGGCCTCCCTGACTGTAAACAGCCCGGATATTAAATTAATGTCATTAACATTTAATAAATCGACCTATTCCCCCCCCCCAATATTAAATTAATGATAGTCCCTGACATTAAATTAATAGTATTCACATTTAATAAATACATTTACCCCCCCCCCTTCTCCCACAAATCAGCTTCAAATTCAAGTAATAGCTCCCAAATCCCCCAGTATTAAAGTAACAATCCCATCACCCCATTTTAAATTAATAGGCACCACCATGACACCACAATAAAATATAAAGAATATACTGTACAGGCACTAAAAATGACCAAAAAGAATAATCAGCTGTTGTTAGAGACCCTGTTAGAGACTCCTAAATAAATATTGCAAGCAAAAAAAGGCAGAGAAAAAAAGCAGTGCTATATTAGTCTTAAAAAATAACACAACTGTAAAAAAGAGGATGAAACTGACAAAATGGGAGATAAATCCACTTAAAACATATATGTTTATTAATACATTTCAATCACTTGTTAAATAAAATGAAACAATTCAATCAAAAAGGACAAAAGATTGTTATGAAAGACGTTGATGGTCAGTTTTTCCTTCGAGTCTATTACATACACATATTGTTTCCGCTTGTACTTTGGCGTAGTGGTTAGATAGACAATCCACTTTTCATCAGTGGGTTCATGAGTTTAAATTCCGGCTACATTTTGTGGAATATGGCTAAATGGCATGTTGAAAATTGTGTGCAGCTACAACACAGAAAATCAGCTGTTAGAAATAACTTGATTGCAAAGACATAGGAAATATCCACAGATGAAAGCTCAAAAAAACTAAGGGATAGATTTACTAAGCTGCGGGTTTGAAAAAGTGGGGATGTTGCCTATAGCAACCAATCAGATTCTAGCTGTCATTTTGTAGAAAGTACTAAATAAATGAAAGCTAGAATCTGATTGGTTGCTATAGGCAACATCCCCACTTTTTCAAACCCGCAGCTTAGAAAATATAGCCCTAAGTGTCCAAACAAAACAAAAAAAATACCAAAAAAGTCCTATTATTATTATTATTATTATTATTATTATTATTATTATTATACATGACTGAATTTCAAAATCCAAAAATGTAAACTGTGCATGTACCAAGGATTTATGTCTACAATATTTCAAAGTATAATTATTGACATTAATAAAAATTAAAAAAAGTTAAAAAGCTTGTTATGAGAGAAGTTGATGATCAGCTTTTCCTTCTAGTCTATTTCATGCACATATTGTTTCCACTTGCACGTTGCCGTAGTGGGTAGATAATCCACCTTTCAACAGTGGAAACCTTAAGTTCGAATCCTCACAAATGCCCGTATCTCTCTGAAGTTTATATATCCTTCCCATGTTTGTGTAGATTTCCAGTGTGTCCCTTATGTAAGCGTACGCTTGGTTTAAGTTCGCACACATTAACCGTACAATTTTCTTAAAGTATGCTGTTATATTATTTATAGCATATTGTTAGCTGTTTTTAACAAATATCAGCAGCAAACTCTTAACACATAAGCCGCTTTACAATGCGATTTATTACAATGGTGGTTGTAATTAAAAAGAGGTTGCTTTTAAAAAAAATGAACACAATGTTTAATATTTGACATAAATCTAAAATAATTTTTTTTTTTACCAAAAGAAAATTATTTTTATGGTGAAGTGTATTAAGATGTATGCTGTGCATATTTAGTTGTGAGTTTTTTTTAAAACAAACGATGCTTTTAGAACAGTTTATTGTTGTTACTCAGCGCTGCTGCTGTAGCTGCTTTGGATATAAACATGACCCTGAGCATCCTTAAGTTTCAGCAAGGAGTTCAGATAAAACTCACAGGTTTCTTTCTTAACTATCTGACGGGGGCAGAGGTAACACCTACTCTTCTTAACTCAGTACAAATAACGCTTACTCTTCTTAACTTCTTTCGGATCTCCGCCCATTCCCCTCCCATTCCCAACCCTTTTTTCTTAAGTGGTCATAAAACTTCTTAAGTGCAGTTACGATGAATTTTCATCTTAACTTAAGAAATTCTTAGCATACGCAACGGAATCTCCTTCTTACACCTTTTCTAGGCATGTGCAGAGAAGATTTTTGTAAGATCTGCGAAAAACAGCAGATCCGATCGCTAATGAATCAGGCCCATAGTCTTTTGGTGTGATAATCTGGGAGTTGTACAGGCAATAAACAAGCAGAGCGCTTCATCTCCACATGCCAATAGTCTCCTCCGCCAATTCATTCTCCGTTGTCTGGAATATGACATCTCGTTTACATCACAACATGTTCCAGGGGTAAAGAACAGTATTGTTGACTCCCTATTGCGTTTCCAATGGCATCATTTTAGGGCATTAGCATCGCACACTAATCGAATGGAACCAAGTGTCCCCCTTATGTTAAGCAGATTATCAGGCCGGCATAACAGGACTTGCAGAGCGAACCCTGGCTTCTTCAATGAGACGTGCGTACCAGGCGGCATTTTGTCAGTGGTCCAATTTCCTGAACTTGAGGGAGACCCAGGAGTCAGGTCAGATGTATTCCATTATGACATTTATGTGGGAACGATAGTGGGGCATGGCTTGGCAGCCATCTGTGTAGGACGCTTGAGGATTGAGCTCCAGCTTCCATACCCGCAGATTCCACTACCATCGGGCCACTGAGTGCCCCTTTTGAGCCCAACATCAGACTACCCTGCATTTTGGCTACATTTTGAGCCCTCCAACACCCGTGGCTCCAACATTTACCGGGGTCCTGTGATTTTGGCCTATCGCTCCACACTCCCTTCCGTGATATGTGGGAATGATATAGTACAGGCGCATCCAAGGCAGCCATGGTGGCTACTTTATTGGGTATATCATTCATGTCCCGCCCGGAAGTAACAAGAAAATTTATAGTGGTAAAAGCCCTAAAAGGTTGTGCGCAAGAGAGACCAGTTCCAGAAGACCTGAAGCGACCAGTTGATATTCAGCTATTACGACAACTAATGTTATCCCTTCAATCGGTAGCAGAGAACCCTTATGAAAGCCTTTGACCTGGTGTTCTGTGGCACATTTAGAATTTCAGAACTAGTAGCGCAGTTCAAGCTTCACCCCCTATCAGGCTTATTGAACCAACATGTAGTCATTCAAGATGCTAAAGTATTATGTAAGATAATAAGGTCCAGAACAGACCAGGCTGGTAAAGGTTCATGGGTACACATACACCCACACACTTACACGGAGATTTGTCCAGTGAAGTTGACTAAGCAATTTTCTAATAATAGGCCTGCCCACTCTTTGTTTTCCTAGTGCATTTAGATAACACCCCGCTCACAAGGTTTCAATGAAAGGCAATCTTTAAAAGAGCCCTAAGTTTTAGGGGTTTGGACCCAGCACAGTATGGCACCCATTCCTTTTGGATTGGGGCAGCCACGTCAGCAGCCTTAAGTGGTGCATTGGTAGCAGCCATTAAAACATTGGGGAGATGGAAATCAATGACCTATAAGAAATACAATAGACCATTTGTCTAACCATATGTGCTTTGTTTTTCCCCTGATTATTTGGCCTGCTCACCTTCACTTTTCTCTCTTCTCAATTCCGGTAGCCCTTTGTTTTGCTGCTTGTCGCTTTTAAGCGAGGGCGTGAAGGGATTTTCCCCAATTTTTCCACGGGCCAAGGCCTGATTAGTGGTGTGCCTCCAGGATTTTTTCAGGATTTTTACCTTCACAGGGGCTGCCAACTGCTCTCACGCATCCCCCCCCCTCTACCCTGCCTTCTGTTAGCTCACCCCCCTCCCACCTTTTTTCTTTCTTTCTTTTCCAACTAGTTTTTCCAATTTTCCACTGATTGGGGCACAAGATGCACAGGAGAGTTTTGATCTGGAACGGATGCCGACATTACACTGCTACAATTGCTTTAGTTGAAGGTCACGGTGACCATGGCAATTTTATATTTACAGGTTTGCCGACTCTGACTAGACGTATCTGGATTGTGGGCCACTCATATGTGTTTTGGGCGTCCAGGTACAAAGAAGCTGGTAAATTCAGTCAATTTACATTCCCAATTGACATTAGTTGGCTGGGCAGACAGGGTCTCTGCTGGCCCAACCTGGCTTACACCGAAAAATAATACAACGTGGCTCCCCGGATATCCTAGTACTACATTTAAGAGGCAACGCCCTCTGTAAAGGAAAGTCAATACACCTGATTCTCAGATTACGCAAGGACCTGACATACATCAAAACCAAATGGCCGACCATCAGTTTGATATGGTCTGTAGTAGTGCCCGTCTCCATTGGAGGTCCAAAATCCCCTTATAGGTAATTGAAAAGGTAGTCAAAAAAATTAACCGGGGAGTAAGGGTACAAGTTAAACAATTGGGTGGCTCTGTAATCAAAGCTACAGGACAAACACAGCTGTTTCGCAGGGATGGGGTTCACTTCACAGGCGAGGGTTTAGTTATATTCATTCAGGGGATCTATAGTCATTTAGGAGTTTTTTGTGTGTAGGTTAGGCAGTGGCGGGCTGTCAGTCGCCTAAGGACGTCCAGCATGGTAGAAAGTCACTGTGGGCAGCGGCTGATCGCTATAGCGCTATCGCTGATTGACCGCAGGTGCTACCCTCTTCGAGGAAAGTGACACATGGTCCTTTTTGGTGAGGATCCCTTGGCCCGCTTCTGAGGGCGGATATTGTGTAGTTAGGATGGTGTTTAGTCACTTTCACCGCCACTTAATCATTTAATTAATTAATAAACTGTGACCTTCTTTAGCGACTTTTATAGGTCTCAGTGTCGTTATTCTTTAGATAAGTTAAGTAAGTGGTATATGTTGTAGGAGGTTATGGTTAAGAGAGTGAAACATATCCAGGTTATGCAGTTTATAAAAAGATCTTACCTGTTTCATGTTGGTGGTATAATGTCTTTTCTCATGAAGCTGTACTAGTTACTGCTATCTAATCATCAGAGAACAGGTACAGTCCTAACAAGTGACTGCTAGGTATCCTCTGATGCCAGAGTAGCATCATACTATCAGCTGAGTAGAAATTGTACGATAAAGTCATTGAGTCTTTCATAACAACTTGCATTAAGCACTGAGTAGTGCTTTATGCTTGCAATTTATAAGCTTGTTGGCACACTTGGACTTATTATTTAATTACTAATTATAGCTGTAGTGCCAAAGGAAGACTTGTTCCATCTCCCAATGTTAATACAAAATTTACATTTTGGCAAGCTGCTCCTACTAGAATATCCTGCTAGCTATCATTCTGATGTGTAAAATACGAGGTAAAATGATTTTTTAGAAAGGCTGAGATGGGCTGGGACTGAACACAATACTGTGAACAATTAATTTGTCTACGGTGAACAATGAATCTAATTTCATTCGACTTCACAACTTCCCCTAACTCTTGCCGCCAGCAGTGTATGATGCTGTATACGGTGACACAGATTGGTGGACCACCAGCTCTCAAATAGCTTCATCTTTTCAGATGACTACATTCTTTAAATATATAGCTGTGAATGCAACCAGTAGTACGATAGTGTAAAGCAGTGGTCAGGGAACAGGGGTAAAAATGAAATTCCTGGGGGTAATGCTGCCGATTCACATGCTGTCTGTTGGATTGTAGACCCCTTTAAATGTGAAGTTGCTGTTGTACCAGAAGAGCCTCAAGGATTGGCAGAGGCACTTCTTGAGCTTCGATGCAATAATCATCATCATCATCATCATCACCATTTATTTATATAGCACCACTGATTCCGCAGCGCTGTACAGAGAACTCATTCACATCAGTCCCTGGCACATTGGAGCTTACAGTCTAAATTCCCTAACATAGAAAGAGAGAGAGACAGAAAGAGAGAGAGAGACTAGGGTCAATTTTTGATGGCAGCCAATTAACCTACTAGTATATTTTTGGAGTGTGGGAGGAAACTGGAGCACCCGGAGGAAACCCACGCAAACACGGGGAGAACATACAAATTCCACACAGATAAAGCCATGGTCGGGAATTGAACTCATAACCCCAGCGCTGTGAGGCAGAAGTGCTAACCACTTAGCCACCGTGCTTAGCAACCTCCTGACACAACCAGTATGACCCCTCCTCCACTACCACCCTGAGGCACCACCTGAGCTGTGTAGGTGGGGTTCACATTACTCAAACAAATATATATTTTACAGAGCATGGATAGCAGAGCAGTTAGTGATGGCTAGTGGCTACCATTTAAATCAGCTCTGTGCCTTACTACCCAATTAATAATCTTTTCACAAATATAAAACAGATGAAAAATGTGTGAAGGCAGTGGGAAATTACATAGTAGTGCCAAGGAATATCATCTCACCAAGGACAAAGGGCCTGATTCATTTTCGAATGCAAAGTAAACTTCTTCAAAATGACAGCTAGAATCCGATTGGTTGCTATAGGCAACATCTCCACTTTTTCAAACCCACAGCTTGTGTGTGTGTGTTTGATTGGTAGGGAATTTAGTTTGCAAGCTCCAATGGAGCAGGGACTGATATGAAATATTAAATATTCTTTGTGAAGTGCTGTGTAAGATGATGTTATATAAAATAAACAATAATTAATAAATAAAATCTTGATATTGTAAATAAGCCTGACAATTATCTCATTATTATTGAAACTCTTGTTTAATATTAATACTGTATTTACATACAACATATACTCTATATGCAAGATGCACATCACGTAAAATCATCAGGAGACTATGGATGTTCCCTCACACTGATGTGTGATATTCCTGCTAAGCAGCAGTCATGCAAATCCACTTAGGGAATACTACTGTATGTGTGAAATGTGATTGGTAAATACATAACACCATATTCTGTCTGAACATTAGGAACAGCTGACTTTTGCCCAGGAGGTCTCACAGCTGTCAAAAACTGGTGCTGCAAAAATGACTAAGCCCTGGCGTTTTGGAACAAATCGTGTCATTTTAATGGAATAAATCTACAGGACAGTCCATTACACACTAGACTATTAATTATAAGAATGTGACTGTCACTACAAATAGGATCCACTAAACAAATGAGAGCTCACAAGCCTAGAAACATATTGATTCCTGACCGCGCTCGCTGCTTAGCACAAGCAGAGGGTATTAAATCGCAGTGTCTTAAGAAGTAAAACAAAGATGAATTCTGCAAACCTAGAGCCTTGCAGCGATGATATCAATCACTCAAATGTTTAACCTGTTTTCTGCCAGAAAAAGACACACATGGGTGACACCGAGAGATAAGTGTTATTTATAACGATATTTTAATTGAAGTGTCACAGATATGCTCATTACCATAATTAGCATGCGATCTTCAGGCGGGAACCAGAGTGTAATGAATAGCGAAAATAATATTAGCTTGGGACACAGTCAGACTGAGCCGTGTGCCAGCAGTAAATTGGGCAATTTGCATAACGAGATGGCAGACTTGTTAGAAGAACCACAGGCTGTGTGATATGACAAGCTCTTCTGAGAGCCCCTTGCGCTAAGAGAGAGAGAGGGAGATCATTTAACGTACATTTCACAAGCCAAATATTCTCTTCCATGTACCAGGGTCTCCTCCTTTAGCAAAGTACTCTGGGGCTGCCATGCAGCGACATCCTGCCCCATATTATTCCAATAAAATAAATCATTCTGTTTAGTCAGTTAATTTAGCTACTTGACTGCATAAATGTTTCCTTCATCCTGGTTTAGGGTTAGGGTTAGGGGTTAGGGGTTAGGGTTAGGGGTTAGGGTTAGGGTTAGGGTTTCCTTTTATAAATGCTGATACATTCTGTATTTTAAGTAAAATCGTAGTGTTCATGCCCAGAAACTAACCATATGCCAGAGAATGCAGCAACGTCCAATTCATTCTGGAACGCAAGGGCCCCTTGCTACAGCCTACGATTGCAGAGGCAGACTGGTGAGGGGACTGGTGTTTGCAACATCCGATTCAAGTTTTTTTAGGCATTTCCAGGGCCGGATTAAGGGAATGGAGGCCCCTGGGCTAAGGGGGCCTCCACTCCCCCGTGAGGGCCCCCCCGTGATCCGAGCTGCCTGCGCCCCCCGTGATCCGAGCTGCCCGCACCCCCCCCCCGCACTTACCTCCTTCTCCGGCGCGCTGTACGCTCTTTACTGAGGAGATCTCGTGAGAGTGAGGCTCACGAGATCTCCTCAGAAAGAAAGACTACAGCGCGCCCTGGAGAAGTACTGCAGTGAAAGTGCTCAGCAGCACTGATTGCGGCGGGGGCATCCCCGACCGATCAATACTGCTGCTGAGCACTTTCAAGGGCCCCCTGGATGCCATAGGCCCCTGGGCTGTAGCCCAGTTAGCCCTATGGTTAATCCGGCCCTGGGCATTTCTAAGGTACGTGATTTTTAGTCGTATCACATGCACCAGCTACAGGTCTGTTGTATGTGCTGATTACTAGTGATGACAGCTGTGTAGGAAAGCTAGAACATGTGTATTTTATGCACAAAAGACATTCATAACATCCTAGTAAATGTATTTTATGGGGGGTTGGATGAAGAAAATACATGTTATTAATTTTATTAATGGCTATATCATTAACAGGTGACAATGACGGAATAGTTTTTTATTCCGTGCATTCTTTTGTGACTTTATATTCCACATATGTATTGGACATATCCTGCAGTGTATTTATTGTCTATTAGAGCAGAGTGGACCTAGACCTGTAGTCATTAACAGACATCTTTTCAGATCTGCTCCTTGTTGAATACGGACGTGCGTATGCCGAATGTACGTGCGTTTTTTTCTGATTCACTTGAATCTGGTAGGACAATTTACCTAGGTTTATTTAGATGATAAAAGTTTTCTAGTTATCTGCTGTTCTGTAGAGCGTCTACAAAATTCCATTAGTGGATTTGGCTGCTAAAATCAAATGGATAATAATCTACTATATAAATGCCTAGTGGCGTGTGTGGAAAAAAAAAACCAAGCTGCAACGCCACCTGCTGGGCAGAGTTATACATTGACCTATATATTTCTTGAAGGAGAAGTGACAGTTGGGAGTGGTTGGTGGTTGCCGGGGGTGACAGTGGGGAGTTTTTAACACCTTAAGTAGCTTGATGAAGGATGTGGCGATGAAGATGAAGGATGAGGTGATGGAGAAAAATGATGAGGTGGTGACATGTGGACAAAACCACGTTAAAAAAGGGCGCTTGCGTCGGGAAGTAATGCTCTTCCCCTGAGGAGGCCTGGGCTAGCCCCAAATGCATGACAAGAACCTTTTTAACACCTTAAGTAGCTTGATTTGACTAGAATGCATGAGTATCATGCACAGGATAACTTGTAACCTAATAATAATTGATTTGGAGAGCTAAAATGTAACAACTGAAGCATGCTAATAGGGTAACTCATTGTTCTTGTAAGGTTGCTGCAAACAGGAAATTGTACAGGACTCGTTTGCATCTATCCTCTGTTAATGCACTTTTCAGGTGCTTTTTCAGAGTGTTCAGCCTGCAGTCTATCCAGCCAGACAGCACATGGAATCCAATACAGTAGCATCTGCTCTAGGAAGAAGTTTCAATAAAGTTTTCTCATAACAATCCCCAATTGTCCACAGGAAGTTTTGACGCCTTCCCACAACAACTGTGAGATCTGGTTATGTGTTTGAAATTGGTTCAGTGAATTGAGGCTGACAACGTGATATATGCAAAGTAGATGGCAATGGAAAATACAGATAGATATAAAGTAAAATACAAAATAAAGAGTACAATGGTCAAGTGTAATATGTTATAGAGACAAGTGCAACAGATGTATGCTAGAAAATGTAGAATAAATTATGTGGTTAATGGTAGTTGAAAAAAAAATGAAAAAAAATAAAATAAAATAATGTACGAAAATAAATAACTCTGAAAAAATAAGGAGTGCCCAATGGGGAAGTAACTCAAAATATTGTAATATAATAAGACACAACCAAAATGTGAGTGGTCTAGTACCGGATAAAACATTTTTAGGAGCAAACAGGTCTTTTCATAACAGCTACAAAAATCGTTTCATAGACTTTTTAAGATTGACCAAGGTAGTTCCCACAAGAGACCAAACAACAGCTACTTTTTTCTGCACACTTCAAAAGGATGTGCGCATTCATGGTGTAATACAATTTAAATAATGTTTTAATAGTAAAGGTATAAACCTAAGTCCAGCAGCAACAAAGTATAAATGCTGATTTGGAAATGACAATTGGAACAAAGAAATGAAACCCCAAGCAGGAGTGAGCTGCAGTTTCCAGGAGGTCAATCCAGTAAGGTTAGTTGGCACCTGTAGGATCAGTACTTGTTTTGTCCTCAAGACTTCTTCAGAGGATGTAGTCCAACAGGTGAGTCTCCTTAATGAGTAATAATCGGTCACATGATCCTGAATAGGTTTTTTATATGATTATCATGAAGAGTTTTATAAAACACTTTTATGAATAACCAATAATTTAACACGATAATTCAATAATTAATATAGATATAGTTATGAAGATTATTGTCTAAAAACAATCTATAGTAAACATGTAACCACCTCCATTTAGTCAGTATGTGGTATGCGAGAATTACAATTTAATCCCTTGGTGATTGAAACAAAGCAGTGCATGCTCTATTTGATGAATGCAGCCGTATTTGGTGATATTAAATTTAAAATTCAAAATAAGGGTTGTAAGCTTCCATTATGCAGTGTTTACACTATGACCATCACATTCCAAATAAGGTCCGCACATGCTCAGTGAGTCTTTGGCAGCCATCTTGGAAATTAAACCCTTGAATAATCACCTAGGACAGGGTAATAAAACAACTAGGATATCAGTCTACTGTGCATTCTTATTGATCGTGCCACTTCCATCTTCAGAAACAAATTCAGCATAAAAATTCAGCATAATCATTGGTCTCAGCAACTTCCCCTCATATGGATCCAAACATCGCTATATGAATAACATAATTAAGCTAATGCTATGGCTCTGCCATATTGGATACCTAATAATATCAATGCATTCTTCCAAAGCTATATAATTAATTATCTATATCTTATATTTCCTACCAGAGTCAGGATATATTAGAGCACATTCCCTATAAGTTGACATGTATAATTATGACCTATGTTCTATTTGTTCCACTAAAACCCATCTACTCAATAATCCATAGAAACACATAGGGACTGATTTATTAAGGAATTTAGACAAGAAATTTCTTACTGGACAAAACCGTGTTAAAATGCAATGAAAATTAGTTAAAATAAGTATATATGTGAGAAGACAATTTCAAGAATCATACTACCAACAAAATTTGCATATTTAAGAAAAACATTTTGAAAAGGTTATCAAGCATCAATTATAAACTTAATATAATTCAAATGACATTCAAATAAAGGAGCAGTTTCAAAGAAATCATTTAATCCCCATGACACTAAAATATGTAGTGTAAAGACACAAAACATCTCCCTTCTAGAGAGTTTGTTATCTCTATCCTCACCTCTATCTCCCACAATCACATCTTCATTGGCTATAAATGTCAAACAGTTAGCATTGCCATTGTGGTGTAATGTAGAATGTTTTGAAACTGAATGTGACAATACTTTATTTTTGATGTTTCTAATGCGTTCTTGAATTCTTAATTTCAAATCACGCTTAAGCTAGGTACGCACTACAGGGTTTTTGTCCAATAATTGGCTCAACCAGTCGACATACGACCACTCGTTCAAAAGTCGGGTCAGTGTGTGTAGTGACACAATGGTCAAAAGTCTGCCCAAATGGACGATTGTCACCTCATTTGGTTGGTCGTACCGTTAAATATTTTCATTCCAATCTCGTTTCCGTTGTGTAGTGTGTATAAACTTCCGACCGATCCACAACAAAATTGCAATCATTGCTCACGACAACATGGCTGTAAAAAGTCGCTAAAGGGACGTCCGCTCTTCCCTTTATCGTCTAAAACAAGGCTACTGTGTATGCAGTCCATGGACCGAGTGATCAGAACCATCGATCGCGTGTAAAATCGATCGGCATAAAAAGTTGGTGGAAAATTCTGTAGTGTGTACCCAGCTTTAGTCGCGCTGACGTATTTAAAGGTGCATGTGCAGCCTAACACATTGTCATGCAGGCCATTAGACTTTTAATTTTGTATACAGTAAGATTTTTAGAATCCCTAAGGGGGGATTCAATTAACTGCGCAGTTTTACCGTTACTACGGTAGAAATATCTGCTCATTTTTCCTCGCTCCTGTTTGGGGCTCAAGGAAAAATGAGCAGATATTTCTGCAAAAAACATCTGCAACGAAGTGTATCTGGAATGGTCGTATGACACTTTGTGGCTAATTGAATTCCCCCCTAAATGTTTTGCTTTGAGGGGTGGTATAATTACAAATGTTACAGTGATTAGAGCTGTAGAAACCACAGGATTGCTAACCTAACAATGTTCTATTTATATTTACATTTTTAGCTTTTTTTTGGAAACAACTTCTTGTACTTTTGGTAGGATTTTTTGTAAGAATTGGGCTCATCAATAGGATATCCCAGTTTATAGTCAAAACTTTTAGAATGTAGGTTCTATTACAATTAAACTGTGTAAAGAAAGATATGGACTCTTTAGAAGATTATTTGCTTTTATGCAGTAACAGATCTTTCCTATCAGTATTCTCAAGTCTTACCAAATCATCTTGTATACTTCTGTATATGCCCTATTCCTGAAGCATGCAATATTAATGTAAGCTGCTGTTTATATTCTCTATTACTACTGCATTCTTTTCTAATGCAAGACAATTTAGAAAATCGTGTATTATTCTTCCACCTATTTGTGCATACATTGTTAATAACAGTCCTGGTAGTCACCCGTGATTGGGTGTACCCTCCAAAACTAAATCAAGGCAATCAATTTCATGTTTATCAGTCTTAGATGTAAATTTTGTATTGTAAATGCGATTACTGATGAAATTCATAAAATCTACAAATTCTTCCTCAGAACCTTCCCATATAATAAGGTTGTCATCTAGATAACATTTATAAAACTGTGATAGATCTAAGGAATCTGGAGTTAATGTAGATAAATCTAAATCCCCAGCTTCCCATCAACATATTGTTGAAGCTGGGTGCAAGTGTTGTACCCATGGCCATCTCACATTTAAATAAAATTCAACCAACAATTTAAAATAATTATGCACCAATTTAAATAAAATTAACTCACAAATAAAACACTTGCTCCTCAGTATATCGTGCCTGTATAGGAATTATTTGCAGGCTACAACTCCCTTCTCATGTTTAATTGATGTATGTAACAGTTGTACATCAGTATTTACCAAAGCGAGTACCTCAAGCCATATAAAATCATTGAAAGCTTGTAAAACAAACATAGGGAATGATTCATCAAGGTACACATGTTAAATGCAACGTGCATTTGTTTTAAAAGGCACAGAAATCAGACATATGCTTTCCCGAATTCAACAAGGAGCAGATCTGAAAATAAGCCCACTAACTATGTGGAATATAAATTCGCAAAAGAAGGCACATAAAAAAACTATTCACTTAATGTCATCTGTTAATAATTTCGGGTCTGATTCATTAAGGAAAGTTAAGCAAAAAATTGAGTTCAGTAATGCTTTAAACCTCTGCTCTCCATAGCAAAGGGCCTATTTATGAAGACCTAAACCATGTCAAAACTCCTTTTCTGCATGGCTCAGGCAATTGTAAGTACAATGTTAATTTAAAAAAAAGCCTAAGATATCGGCGATATCTCCTGCATTAGTCAAAGTACTGCATTAAACCGCAGTCCCCATAATATTCAATGGTAACTGCGGTCTGGACAATTTTATCAGGCTCCGAAATGCCTAGCTTTAGACTTTTGGTTGCGCAGTTGCCATTTGTGTTAAACAGGACATCAGAGAGACAGCAACGCTGCTGGAGAGGGATCCGAAGATCCCTCTCCTGCCGTGCTCTTCCCATAGGATCTTCAGATGGCATCATCCATAGGATCATCAGCCACAGGATCTTCCCATAAGATCTTCAGATGGCATCATCCATAGGATCATCAGCCACAGGATCTTCCCATAGGATCTTCAGATGGCATCATCCATAGGATCATCAGCCATAGGATCTTCCCATAGGATCTTCATATGGCATCAGCCAGAGGATCTTCAGATGGCATCCGCCATAGGGCATATGCTTTCCCGAATTCAACAAGGAGCAGATCTGAAAATAAGCCCACTAACTATGTGGAATATAAATTCGCAAAAGAAGGCACATAAAAAAACTATTCACTTAATGTCATCTGTTAATAATTTCGGGCCTGATTCATTAAGGAAAGTTAATAAAAAAATTGAGTACGTTTTCTTACTCAAGTTTTTTGGACAAAACCATGTTACAATGCAAGAAGTGCAAATTAGTTTATTCCTTTCCACATAAGGAAAATACTTGATAGCTTATTTGTACACTGAAATTTAAATTTGATCTAAGACATGCCCTACCACAAATATAAATCAGCCAATGCAACATGGTTTTGAATTACTTACATACTTTTGCTTACCTTTCTTTAATGAATCAGGCCCTTAGACATTAATGATAAAACAGTTTTATTTTTATTTTCAGTTACATACATTGGCTAGGATGTTCTTAATGTCTATTGAACATAAAATAAATTTTTACAGTTGCTCCTGATTGCAAACACATGTTATAGCATGCATACAAGACTGTCATCACTAGTAATGGATTTAGGCTAGCCCGGTAGCTGGAGCAAGAAATACGGCAGAAAAACAAGTACTTTTGAGATGCCCAAAGCTTGATTCGGACGTGGCTGCGTGACCTCGAGTTTGGCACGCTCGTACTGTACATTGAATAAAGGCGAATGCCCCTTCCCCGCACTGTCTCTTCCAGAAATCAGAAGCTGTTGTAAGTGTCCTTTGCGTGCAGATATAAATTGACTGTTGCTGTGTTTAGTTGTGTATGGCCCAGTTCTGGGCATGCACAGATTAAATTTGAGGATTATATGCACAAAATCGGCATTTACGTTTTTTCATGAATCAGGCAAGTAGTGTTCTTAAGATATGAAGGTAAATTAATCATGGGCATAGGCCCTAAGAGAATTTATGCTCGCCATAGTGGGGTGCACTGGGGAATTTTTTAGGGACTTCTCGTAAAAATATCTACAAACCCATTTTTTACTCAATGGGTAAAACTTAGCTCTATAGTTTAAGCCTTGAATTAAAAATTGAAGTATAGATGGGTCTATTATTTTAAAGTAAAATGGGAAAAAGAAAAAGGCCTCTTTGCACATATTATGTTCCACAATTAAAAGGGGTGACACAGAGGAATGAAAATACTGCTCAAAATTAGATATATTCCTATTGAAGTTGACAAGTATTCATCATTATGCATTTGAACAGGGGGTGCTCCCCTAGAGAATGGAGACTATATATGGGTAAGGGGCACTCCTCTTATTCTTAATAATTGAATATATATATTTATTTTTAAAAAATTGGATCTTTATTAATACACAGATTAAAATAGTAATACTCATATATTATAGTCAGCGAAATATAATTAAAACCAAACAGAAGTGATGTGAGCAAACAAAAAAAGTAGAGATGTGATCATATAAACTGTTGTATAAGAACAACAAAAATAGAAATTCCTTGTCTTTTACATTGTTTGGTACTCGTGATTAATTTGGTACCTTAATGCTGGTGTGATTCAACTATCTGATAGATTTATATAGGAGTACCAACCAAGAGAGTCATTATGGTTTATAATTCAGGGATATCTTATGCTACACTGTATTCTAGGGACTATAGTTATTGCTGCTTAAAAAGCTGTTTAATAGGGGTATGGTTCACTAGTGCTAGATGTCACAGAATAGTTACTAAACAATTCAATGTTACACTTCCTCAAAGATGCCAAAAAATCAGTTAATCTGTTACATTTATTTTAGTTGTTAATACTTGGCATCAGTGTGAGAGTATATGTCATTCCTGTTATTACTATCTCTCCATCCGGAATGTAAATTAACAGTAAAGAAGATAAATTCAATAGATGCGCTATTCTGTTTACAGGAAGAGAAATGATGCTTATTCATTGATGTTCATGATATAATACTGACTGTGAGCCTTTCTGGTATATGTAGCTAATGTTATTCAAGTGTCAGATAAATTGCATGTAGTGGTGAAAACGCTGAGATATGCAGGAATAAGGTGCTGTATATCCAAACCTAGATGTGTAATGCTTTAATACATTTATTCCATTTGGATATATTTCATTTTTAACAGTGTCATTATTCAGTTGTTATATGATGTTATTTCATAAATCTAAGTCACCACTGCACATACACACTGAACACAAAGTGATCACATAACTGATGTAATTCAAGATAAATCATCCTCTAATGTGCACTCATAGGCTCATACTCTAGAGATTAAATGTTTAATTAATAATCGGTCCACTAGGATTTCATAGATTCACTGCGGGGTAAATGATATCAGCTGTGGCTGGATCAAATTCCGACCACTGATTTAATCAATAGAAGTTAAATCTAAATATGGTTTATATTTTATTATTATGTAGCTGAAGTCATTCCCTCAAATGTTAATAAAGAAATGTTAGATAACTGATTAGAATTTAGCGAGTAGATATTACCCTCTATGAGTGTGAAGTATTGTGGAGCCGCATCTGACACTTTGTATCTCCATGATTCTCACACTGTCCTCCTACTAATTGGAAGTAAATACTGTCATACTGCAATAGTTATTGTACTAGCAGGACCCTTACTAAGAAGATATCCCTATAGGAAAAAGTGATCCATTAATATATAAAGGAATTTCACATTAACAGCAGTACCCGACGCGCGTTTCACCTTAGCTTCATCAAGAGCCAAACTGAGTCTCGTTCCACTAGAGTTTAAATATACATTGACTGAGACTATTCTCAGATCGGAATTTTCCTGCATGAATATAATAATACTAATAATAAAGTATCTATGTAAGGGATGTAGCACTGAATACACATAAAAATTATTGAAATTCATTTCCATACCTCGTTTCCACAAGCAGAGAATTATCATGAGCTAAACAGCCGACAAGAAAAACTAAGACATAATGCACAATTAACTCTCACTGATGTTTAACAGAGGAGAGAACAATCTAATTGGTCTGAGGATTTGATAACTCTTAAGAGAACTCTAGAAAAACAGACAAAGACTTGGTGGAATAAAAAGACGTTTAAGAGTTATCCCAAAATCCATCCCTCCTTTGAATTAAAAACAAAGGATCTTAAAATCGAATGGGAGGTTACTTGCTCTAAAGCATTAATCACCATTCTAATTAAATATGGCACTCTACTTTTAGAGGAATACCCCATGCAAATTGACATGCTTTGTGGCAAACTGAAAGAATATGAGGGCTTAGATATATTCCGGAAGACCTTTGAACGTTATAAAACAGAACTAGATGAATTTGAAAACAATATAATAGAAATAAAGAAGCACAAATTCTCTTGTGACCAAAATAAATACAGTACAGGAAGAATTTTCAGATGGAAATTTATGGCTCATAAAAATAGGCAAACCTATCAGAGCAATACGTGCAACAAGCCTTCTGATCAAGAATCATTGGAGACTGAGAATACGTCCCATACACAGAAATGTTATGAAAGGGAACATAATCGTCGAACTGAAGTCCTATTTTTTAGAGAATCTTTCCATCCCACATAGAGACAGAATCAAAAAAAGAAGCTTCAAACAAATACGAAGAGGTGTAAAAAAAAATCTAAAAAGCAAAAATTCAAGAGATAGGAGGGTGCAGTCCAACTATCAGAGGAGGAGATGCATAATCTCCACCAAGAGACTTTTCTGATAATAATTATTCTCTCTGATAAAGTTTTAAGCTTGGCACATGAAAATTATGGCTTATCTTTTTCATCTACAGCATGACCAGCCATATTTAATAGGGAGAAGGATCTCCATTAAGTCTACAGAAAATTGCTATTGGCCAACAATTATAGCCCTCGATTACAGGAATCAGCCTTAATCTCTAATACTCTCCCAGAATTTACAGATTTATCAGAGATTTCTATACATGACAAGTTACCTGAAGTCCACAGAAAGAATTTGACACAGAAGACCGAAATGCAGTACTTATTCTTGAGGAATTGGTGAAAGATCAACTTCTCAAAGATGATAGCATGTCAGGGATATCGACTAGAATAATCTGCAAGAAAAAAATCTAAATATTTTCCTTATGATGTCAATTGCCCATAAATAAAGATCTACACCTCTTTGGTATCTAAAGACCTGGATCAATTATTATGTAAATCAAGGACTAGACATCACATAAAGACTTAACTGAGGAGGAAACATTAGCCCTTCAAGAAATGAAAGAGAGGCAAGACATAGTAATTAAACCATTTGATAAGGGAGGAAATGTAGTACTATGGCCCCTGGAAGACTATAGAAAGAAGGCCTTCAGACAATTTAAGGATAAGAACTGCTACGAACAACTGATGTTTAATCCTATTGTACAATATACGAAGGAGTACAACAAGATCATAGAAGAGGCTTATATACTGGGAACAATAACCAAAACTGAGCATGAATTTCTACAGACTAAAACATCCAAGGTGCCTATCTTCTACTTGCTCCTAAAAGACCACAAAAATGACAGGACACCTCCCAGAAGGCCTTTACTATCGGGTATGGGGAGCCTAACAGAACAGACTAGTATCCTTTTGGATGTTCATGTGCGACAATATGTAACAGCCTTACCATCATATGTACAGGACACTACAGAAGTTACATGACATGACCTTGAACCCAGAGGCTTAGTTAGCCACATATGACGTAGAGTCACTATATACCAGCATACATCATACAAAAGCATTTAGGTATTTTCTATCTATGAACTAAGATGTAGAATGCAGTGAGTTCCTAGTGAAGCTTTTAGAATTTGAACTGACAAAGAATTTTTTCATTTTGGACAATCAATTTTATTTGCAGATAAGGGGCACAGCTATGGGGCCAGCTTGTGCCCCCACTAATGCCAATATGTACCTTGGTAGGTGGGAGAAGGAATGTGTTTTTAATGATGAGAATGAGCCATGCATTGACTAAGTGATACTTATATCACAGATCTCTTTCGCAAACATACGGCTACTAATAGTGTCTTACACAATGAGAGTTCACATTTTCCCACTATCATTAAGAGCATCCCTAAGGGAGAATTTCTTAGAATAAAAAGAAATTGCTCAGATTTGCACACTTTCAATAAAAGAGCTGATAAATTGACTACACGTCTTAGAGACAGGGGGGAATAGCAACAGGTTGATTAAAAGATCAAGACGAGAAGTGGAATCTCTTAGTAGAGATCAACTCCTCTACTTCTTTTTTTAAAACTGAGAACACCGGATAAAAATGAGATTAGATTAATTGGTGATATCGGTCCAGAGGGTGAACAAATTAGAAGGATCCTGCAGAAACATTGACAGATCCTACTTACAGATGACAAATTGCATAATCTATTAGGACCAAAAATATCAATTAACTGGAGACTGTCTAAGAATATAAAAGTTCTTCTTGTACACAGCTACCTAGTAATAACTAGTAACAACTACAAAAAAAAACCTAAAATTAGTGGTACATATTCATGTGACAAATGCAATGCCTGCACTTTTCTAGTGAACCAAACATCTATTATGCACCGATATGACACAAAATACTAAATAAAAAACTTCTTCAACTGTGAATCTAAGGGTGTCATATATTGTCTGTAATGTAGTTGCAATTTAAAATATATAGGAATGTCTGCAAGACCTTTCAAAAAAACATGTTATGGAACATCTATGTACCATTAGAAACGTCCTTACTGATCAGAAGAGATTTAGACCTCTGACTTCTGTAGCCAAACATTTCCTGGATACCCATGGAGGTGATTCAACAGGATTGCAAGCCTTCTGCTTAGAAAAGTGACATTAGGTATGATAGTAGGGGATATTAATAGTTATTGAAGAGGGAGAGTAAGTGGATTTTCTTTATGAACAGCATTACACCAGGAGGTCTTAATGAAAACATCAACTATGGTGCCTTTCTGTGAGCTAATCCTAATGCACTAATGTAGCTATTACTTTCACCATCAAGAATAATTAACATAAAATATGTTCAAATTTACACATAAGATATACTTACCAATGACGTCTGTTGTCCAACTTGAGATTTTGTCTGGTCCAGGGGTGTGTGGGGACATGTCCTGGTTCTGTCGGCCTGTATGGCTAAAATTTCTGCGGTTTCTCTGCAACAACAATAGAAAACAGTTTAGAAAACCTATAATAAACTGACCTGGGCTGACCGATGTATAAATGTGTTTAATAGCTATGAGAAACTAGCAATATATAATAACTTATATTTACCATATACCTACTTGTGGAATTTACCTTCTGGTTGGGATGTCAGCCCGGCCCTGGATTTTATTTTTTTCCCTCCCTTTTGCTCCTTTTGCAAGAGATCCACTATTTGTGACATGGATACATATTGACCGAGGATTCATCTATAAAAGTCAGATTAACATGAAACTTGATATCAAGATAGAAACTCTATGTCATTATTGGATTTCCAAGATATGACTAACTGTGATCAATTTAATAACATTTAATATATACAAGTACTTATGGCATAACTAATAGTTGAGAAATATTTGGATTAATTAGGAAATTATTGTTAGATTTAATAAATATCTATATAAAATTCAAAAGTATTAAATAAATATATATAAGAACTCATAGTGTAATTATATCAGATGTAACTACGGATCAACTATAAAAGTGCTTCTATGTCTAGTGCATATATATTTACAATCATATTTCACTTTTATAAACACAATTTTTGAATTAATTTCCCTATTTCACCAATATCACTTAATCTACTATTTTTCACTTGCTAGAGCACCTGTGTCACTTCACTGTATTTTTTATATTTGATTAGTTTATTACATAATAAAACACCTCATATCACCTTATTGTTTTCTCACTTATATGATTCACATTATATTGACTTATCCATTGCATTAATTATTCATTCATTGTTCCAGTCATCTCATTTTGTATATAATCATTTTATTATGAATTTCATATTCCTACACAACATATAATCATGCACGAATAGTATATTATATGTACACATTTATTCACTGTATTAATATAAATTTTTTGTTATATTTATTTTATCTAATAGAATTTGTCATTATCTCAACCCATAACAATATTTATCATTATTTATAAACTGAACAAATAGAAATAGAACGATAGACTATAGATGGATTACATTACATAATTAATATTAAATCCGTTAATTAAAACTATTTACCAAAAATGTAATACTAAGGCATAGGCAAAATTATGACAACAGGTGTATAATTATAACTAACTGTTATAATATCAGAAATGGATAATAGATTGCATATTTTCATGTATTTTTTAAACACTGCGTGGAGCGACCAGTCATTAACAGGATTATAATGGGAGGATAACAGGACATTTGAAAATGTCAATCAAACACAATCATTCCTGTGATTGATAACTTTGCATATTTAAACTCTGGTGGAATGAGACTCGGTTTGGCTCTTGACAAAGCTAAGGCAAAACGCGCGTCGGGCGTGGTAGCGTGTTTTACGCTACTGTTAATGTGAAATGCCTTTATATATAAATGGATCACATTTTCCTATAGAGATATCTTCTTAGTAAGAGACTCGGCTTGTACAATAAATATAGCAGCATGACAGTATTTACTTCCATTTAGTGTGATGGCCACCAGTGCGGCATAAACTTGTAGAACTAGCAGGAGAGGTCTTCACCTATAGCAGCCGCCTTTCCCGTAGAGACTGGTTATGCTCCCAGGTACTCGGATGCCCCCAGGTCCTACACCCAGTGTAGTACAAGTTTATGGTCACACCACGGCACACAGGAACAGGAGGTAATACACGGAGTAGGGACAGGCCAGAGGTCTGCGGACTGGACAGCGATGGTAGAGTCTGGCTGGCCTGATGCAGCACCGGCAGAGACGTCTGGTACAAGCAGGGTCAGGACCACAGGCAAAGGTTCAGAGTCCGGGTACAGGCAGACGGTCAGGGACACAGGCAAAGGTTCAGAGTCCGGGTACAGGCAGAAGGTCAGGGTCACAGGCAAAGGTTCGGAGTTCGGGTACAGGCAGAGGTCATACACAGAAAAGCAATCAAAGGTTCAGCACCAACACAGCACAGGAGCAGGTAGCAAACTGGAACAGAACGCTATAACCGGCAGTGAGGCTCAATCCTCACTGCTTTAAATAGTACTGGGAACCAATGAGAGCATAGAGTGCCCAGCAGTAATTATCAGCTAGGTGGCTGTAAAAATGACTCTCTCCAATCAGCTCTAGAAAGCTGAGTCTAAACAGCCCTGCTTGCGCGTGCCCCGCTGTTTGACAGCTGGCCTGACGCGACGGCAGGGAGCTGCAAGCATCCCAGTTGATGTGTAGGCAATCGGGACGAGGAGGCCGGAAGTGATGTCCCGGTTGTCATGGAGACGACCGGGACGCTTGAGACCAAAGGAAATGAGTCGCAGCGATGCTCGCGGCCGCGGCAACTCCTAACATTTAGTAGGAGGGCAATGTGAGAATCATGGAGATACAAACTGTCAGATGCGGCTCCACGATACTACACACTCATAGTAGGTGATATCTACTCGCTCAAATTATAATCAGTTATCTAACATTTCTTTATTAACATTCGAGAGAAAGACTCCAGTTACATTATAGTAGAATATAAACCATATTTAGATTTAACTTCTATTGATTAAATCAGTGGTCGGAATTTGACCCGATATGAGCTCACGGCCACAGCTGATATCATTTACCCCGCAGTGAATCTATGAAATCCTAGTGGACCGATTATTAATTAAACATTTAATCTCTAGAGCATGAGTCTATGAGTGCACATTAGAGGATGATTTATCTGTAGTTACATCAGTTATGTGATCACTTTGTGTTACGTGTGTATGTGCAGTGGTGACTTAGATTTATTAAATATTATCATATAACAACTGAATAGCGTTTTCACCTCTGCACGCAATTTATCTGACACTTGAATAACATTAGCTGCATATACCAGAACGGCTCACAGTCAGTATTATATCATGAACATCAGTGAATAAGCATCATTTCCCTTCCTGTGAACAGAATAGCGCATCTATTGCATTTATCTCCTTTACTGTTAATTTACATTCCGGATGGAGAGATAGTAATAACAGGAATGACATATACTCTCACACTGATGCCAAGTATCAACAACTAAAATAAATGTAACAGATTAACTGATTTTTTGGCAACTTTGAGGAAGTGTAAAATTTAATTTTTTAGTAACTATTTTGTGACATCTAGCACTAGTGAACCATACCCCTATTAAACTGCGTTATAAGCAGCAATAACTATAGTCTTTAGAATACAGTGTAGCATAAGATATCCTTGACTTAGAAACCATAATGAATCTTGTTTGGTACTCCGATATAAATCTATCAGATAGTTGAATCAGACCAGCATGTAAGGTATCAAATTAATCACAATTACCAATCAATATAAAAATCAAGGAATATCTATTTTTGCTGTTCTTATACAACATTTTATATGATCACTTTCTACCTTTTATTTGTTTGCTCACATCACTTCTATTTGGTTAAATGATATTGTGTACAAGATGCCAGTTTGTTATTGGACTTCCCTTCTGCATACTGACTTTGCACGTCGCTACCGCCAGTGTACCAGTCCTCGGCTGGCTGACCTACTTTCAGATCTCCCTTTCTCTCCGCTGTGTTACGCCTAGTGGCTGATCAGAGGGCTGCGACTTGCGTTTCTTGGTGTTTCTTGGTGAAGACCGAAGGACCATTAGACTCTGCGCCTCTGTTTGGCCAGCGCTAAATCAGGATAACACATGTATCCATCACCCCAGGGCTCTCTTCCTGAGACAATCATTACAGTATCTTTACAGCAGTCCTCCGGTACCTGCAAAAGATACACCTCCTAAGACGCATATTTGGGGATGCGTCCAAGTGTTAACTACACTTATGTGTACAGGCGCTTACTGTACACAAATAAGGCTTGCCAAGTTCTGCCTCTCCAAGCTT
Source organism: Mixophyes fleayi (assembly GCF_038048845.1). Taxonomy (NCBI): domain Eukaryota; kingdom Metazoa; phylum Chordata; class Amphibia; order Anura; family Limnodynastidae; genus Mixophyes; species Mixophyes fleayi. Next base: position 25,372,672 of record NC_134409.1, on the reverse strand, counting down.
ATGGGCATCAAGTAAATCTAACTAATGATGCATTTTGGTAACAATCCATTTTTTGGCTTCTCTCACTAGCTCTGGGAATCTTTATGTCCTATGGACTTTCTGCATGATGTTTACAATCATTCAGACCACTGTATTTAATATAAAATACACTATTAGAAACTGTGCAGTGGACATCATATTTTCTAAGTGTTGATTTCCTCGATATTGGATTGCACATTGCTACTTTTTCTCTATATTCAGGTAGTATTTCCTTTTATTAGCAGGTAAAATTGGCCCATACTAAACCTAGGATCTGTGTAATTATCCTCACATACCTCCAACTTCATAGGGACTATTGGTTGGAATATTCGGAATGTCTATGAGGTAAGTATAATTGTTATCATCGTTGCCTCCTACACATTCAGAGGATTTATCTATGCTGTACAGAGATTTCCTTTGCTCACTGGGTTTGGGTTTAGCTGATTGCCATAGTTTGACACTTTGTTTGGAGAAGTAGTTCTGGGGGTAGATTTACCAGAACTGCGGGTTTGTAAAAGAGGAGGTGTTGTCTGTAGCAACCAATCAGATTCTAGCTGTCATTTTGTAGAATGTGCTAAATAAATGATAACTAGAATTTGATTGGTTGCTATAGGCAACATCTCCACTTTATCAAACTCACCGTTTAGCAAATATACCCCTGATATCCATTTCTCTGCTGTATTTTACTATTTATGTATGCTTTGTCCCATATATAATGGTACTGTCATGGCTATATATTCTTGCAGGCTTACATATCTCACTTCAACTTTCATTTTGGTGTATCTAAAAATGGCCTTCAGTAGTCCGCAGAACAATTGAAAATGCATTAAATGATCTGTAGTTTGAAATGTTCTCTTACAACAAACTCATTATTATACCTGTATTTATCTAAAACCAGGAGTTTATTAAATGAAATGGTGTTTGGAAAGTTTATTTGGACATGAGGACATCGTTTTTGGAGCAATATATTAGTGTGACAGACGGACGCACTGGGAAGGAAATGAATGGCAGGTACATAAGTCCCAGATTCCTGTCATTTGTATTTTAAAACACCGGGGAGATTGTTTGTGCCTGAGAAAAAGCTTCTCAAAGTGTTTTACTAGTTGTAGGAAAATATGGTAAGGGTCACTGGTGTTATGTATAGAGAGAAGGGTGGGCTCCATACATAAGGTCCAGTTCAGGTCTTCTGGCCTGCCAGTTTCTCAGCAGACTAATAAGGAGTTGCACCTGTGTGCCACCTGTAAAAAGCTGTTAGGCAGTTTACTCATTCTCTCACTGTCTGGGGAGGAGGTCATATGGCTCCTGAGAGAAACTGCAACTTTTATCTGTGCATTCCATTGTTTGGTTTAAGTGAGGAACACTAGGCCCCTCACTCTAGAGAGGGAATATCTCTGTATTAGTTAGTAGCCAGACGGCTAGGATTTTGTTTATGTTTTGTTCTGTTTGCAAGCTGGTAAATAAAACTAGCTGAGGCTATTGAACCTGAAACACTGGATTCTTGTTATTTATCTGGCTGAAGTGCAACCATCCATCCCAGAGGACGGCATCCCCATAACGATCTTGTCACAATTAGAATATGAAAATCTTCCCTACATCTGTAATAATTAAAATCTAATATTATTTATTTAAATAGCTCCAAACCTATTAAGCAACGCTGAATAGATAATATGTAGTCAGGGCCGGATTGACCATAGGGCTGACTGGGCTACAGCCCAGGGGCCTATGGCATCCAGGGGGCTCTTGAAAGTGCTCAGCAGCAGTATTGATCGGTCGGGGTCGGGGGCACCCCCAGCCCGATCAATACTGCTGAGCACTTTCACTGCAGTACTTCTCCGGTGCGCTGTATTCTCCTTACTGAGGAGATCTCGTGAGTCTCACTCTCACGAGATCTCCTCAGTAAAGAGGGTACAGCGTGCCGGTGAAGGAGGTAAGTGCCGGGGGGTGGGTTTGCGGGCAGCTCGGATCACGGGATGGGCAGCTCGGATCACGGGGTGGGGGCCCTCACGGGGAATGGAGGCCCCCTTAGCCCAGGGGCCTCCATTCCCTTAATCCGGCACTGTATGTAGTTATGGACATCAGTCCCTGCCCCATTGGAGTTTACCGTAAGTTCCCTAATACACACACACACACTTGGGTCCATATTTCAGCAGCTAATTAACCTACCATATGTTTTTGGAGTGTGGTAGGAAACCAGAGCCCCCAAAGGAAACAAGGGGAGAACATACAAACTCCAGACACATAGGGCCCAGGTTGGAATCAAAATCATGACCCCGGTACTGTGAGACAACTATGCTAACCACTGCACCATCATGCTGCTGATTACTATGCCACTGCAAAACACTAATTGCCTCAGAACACTGCATCGCCTTTCTGGTAATGCCTACTGTGGTTTAAAGGCTTCACTACAATGGCTAATAATTGCTAAATAATGTCCTGGCTGCGTTTTGTGCATTGTTACTTTGTGTTTTGTTCCATACTTGCATCCTGTCCCTACCCCTTATAGTCTCAATGCCCAGGCAAACACCAGACCAAAGGTGATAGGATCACAGAGTAGCAGAGTAGAGGAGGAAATGAAAGAAAGAAAGAAAGACACAAATGGAGAAGACAGGCAATGTACAATGTAACAAAAGAAATGTATCAATGAAATTATATATTGAGTCTCAACTTTTATGTCAAACCATGCAGATAACTGTAAACATAATGTAAAACTAACACAGCATATTTACATTTGCCTTGCACTGTTAAATTATAACCTCTCTTGAGATCCTCTCCCAACACCACACCTGTCTAAATAACATTTAAGATCTGTGAAATGTTCATCTGCCAGAAATTCAGGTTTTCACTCATGAAAAAGAAAATGTCAAACCTACTGAGATTAGTGGAAAACGAGAAAACCAAATAAGAAAGTTTTGAGAATGACACAAATATTATTTTTCACAAAGTCTGCTGCCTCAGTTTTTATGATGCCAATTTGCATATACTCCAGAATGTCATGAAGAGTAATAACATGAATAGCAATTAATTTCAAAGTCCGTCTTTGCCATGACAATGAACTTTATAGCAAAACAACATTTCCACTGCATTTCAGCCCTGCCAACCAGCTGACATCAGGTCTGTGATTCTCTCGTTAACACAGGTGAGAGTGTTGACGAGGACAAGGCTGGAGATCACTTTGTCATGCTGATTGAGTTAGAATAACAGACTGGAGGCTTTAAAAGGAGGGTGGTGCTTGAAATCATTGTTCTTGCTCTGTTAACCATGGTTATCTGCAAGGAAGCATGTGCAGTCATCATTGCTTTGCACAAAAAGGGCTTCACAGACAAGAAAATTGTTGCTAGCAAGATAGCACCTAAATCAACCATTTATCGGCTCATCAAGAACTTCAAGGAGAGAGGTTTAATAGTTGTGAAGAAGGCTTCAGGGCACCCAAGAATATCCTGCAAGCCACAGGACCATTTCCTAAAGTTGATTGAGCTGCGGGATCAGGGCACCACCAGTGCAGAGCTTGCTCAGGAATTGCAGCAGGCAGGTTTGAGTGCCTATGCACGCAGAAGTAAGGCAATGACTTTTGGAGGATGGCCTGGTGTCAAGAAGGCCAGCAAAGAAGCCCCTTCTCTCCAGGAAAAACATCAGGGACAGACTCATATTCTGCAAAAAGGTATAGAGATTGGACTGCTGAGGACTGGGATGAAGTCATTTTCTCTGATGAATCCCCTTTCAGATTGTTTGGGGCATCTGGAAAAAGGAAGGTAAGGTGAGCGCTACCATTAGTCCTGTGTCATGCTAACAGTATCCTGAGCATCCTGAGACCATTCATGTGTGGTTTTGCTTCTCAGCCAAGGGAGTGGGCTCACTCACAATTTTGCCTAAGAACACAGCAATGAAAGAATGGTACCAAAACCTCCTCCAAGAGCAACTTCTTCCAACCATCCAAGAACAGTTTGGTGATATAAAATGCATTTTCCTGTATGATGGAGCACCTTGTCATAAGGCAAAAGTGATAACTAAGTGGCTTGTGGATCAAAACATCGACATTTTCTGTCCATGGCCAGGAAACTCCTCAGAGCTTAATCCCATTGAGAACTTGTGGTCAATCCTCAAGAGGCGGGTGGGCAAACAAAAACCCACAAATTCTGACAAACTCCAAGCATTGTTTAGGTAAGAATGGGCGGCCATCAGTCAGTATGTGGTTCAGAAGTTGATTGACAGCATGCCAGGGCGAATTGCAAAGGTCTTCAAAAAGAAGGGTCAACAATGCAAATATTGACTCTTTGCATAAACTTAATGTAATTGTCAATAAAAACCTTTGACACTTATGAAATGCTTGTAATTTTACATCAGTATACCATAGCAACGTCTGACAAAAAGGTCTAAAAACACTGAAGCAGCAAACTTTGTGAAAACCAATACTTGTGTCATTCTCAAATCTTTTGGCCATGACTGTACATGAGTAGTTCATAACATTTTTTTCGTAATTGTATTTTTGGCAATTGTAGTAAAGTTATAGTTAAAGCTGTAGTTAAATTTGGATTTCTGAAACCGGTCTCTGGAAAGTTTAGAAAGAAACAAAATAGTAAATAATATCTGCTTATCAGTAATAACTAATAACGAGGAGCTCCAGTAAATAATTTAATGAGTAGAGGTATGCTGAAAAATAGGGATAATGTTTATGTAATTGTTTAGTAATGGAGCTCATTCTACATCACAGATAATGTACCTGTATTTCTATTTACTTAAAACTCACCATGACACTGTTGATATAGTTGTCGAACTCTTGAAATTGTCTGTAATGAATGTCTAGGCAGGGGCACCAAGAGGTGGGGGGGCAAGTACAAAATGCCACGCCCCACAGCCAGGTAGTTAAAAAAACATAACATTTTAAATGACACCTGCGAATGGGGGGGAGGGGGTTAACGGTTAAGGGGGAGAACTCTTAACATCCTTTCACCTGTTATGTGTGGAGGAAGGGGGCCAGAATTGGTACCGGGGCCCCAAATTCCTATTGACTACCCTGTGTATAGGTAAGTATTTGAATCGTTGTAGAACCATGGTGAAGATTGGATATACAATGGGGGGTCATGTAAGGGTACTGTACAAAAATTATTGTTTATTTTGTTTTTATGTCTGCACTGCCTATGTATAGTACTAAAGGTACAATATTATGTCTAAGCACTGACTACCTGTGGTTCTATACCCCTCCTGTTGTCCATTATGTCTGCAACCCTGACATAACTGTGTGATCAGATGTCATTTAGAACAGAATAGGATAAATGGTAAAGGTTTGAAGAGCACTTAGCCTATATTACCCCTGTGATCTGACCCCCAGTGTGTACCTGGTATATATGAATGAAACAAACCATCTTGGGCTGCACCACTCCTGGCCACTTTCACAATTATAGGTTAGACTATAAAAACACAAATAATCAGTAAATCATGTTTTTTAAATGTAGTTCATGCTTTTCCAGTATTTTGGCATTTTTGCATTGCTGTATAATTTATTATTTATACAGCTCTTTTCTCCCAAAGCACTTTCCATTTGTAGAATAAAAATACATGAGAAAAATAAACATAGACAAGATGAACAAAATACAGAAAAGAGATAAGCATTGGGTGTTATTAAAGTAGAGGTCCATTAATATAATGCTTGAGTAAACATGTAAGTTTTGTGATTGTTTTTAGACAGGAGGCCTCTCGTATTTTCCCAGACAAACGCGTTGTTGCTCTTCCTGTTTCTACAATTCTGTATCCAGCCAACCGTTGGACAAATATCCACAACACTTCTGATAGGTGTTAAAGTGAAACTAAGCCTAACAAATAAAAGCTTATATTATTTATACTGCTGTAACATCTGTGGGTATACTTACTAATCTGCGGGTTTGAAAAAGTGGAGATGTTGCCTATAGCAACCAATCAGATTCTAGCTTTCATTTAATTAGTGCATTCTACAAAATGACAGCTAGAATCTGATTGGTTGCTACAGGCAACATCTCCACTTTTTAAAAGCCGCAGTTTAGTAAATCTACCCCCTGGTTTGCAATATCAAATCTTACTGAGTAAAAAAAGGAATGCTCACAAGGGCACTACATCTATTTATACAAAGCAGTGACTTAAGATATGAGTTGAACTTTTGTAACATTTACTGTAATGCGGGAAAGAGAAGTTACTTTTATCTGTAAATGCAATCTCCCCGGCAACTGATACAATTTAAATGACGAGGTGACAATCCACGCAGATGATTGATATACTGCAAGTTCTAAGTGTCTGTCACATGAAGATGCCGGAAAAAGAATGGGTACATTTTCATGATCCAGATCTTGTTCTAACCTGTAGTTTTCCTTGCATCCAATCCCAATATACTTCAAGATGCGATGCAGAAGCTATATATGATAAATCATACATGACAACTTTTAAGACTTCTCCCCCGGGAGATCCGGGGAAGAAGTCATGTGACATGGGGTAGGAGGGGGGCGTGGTGACATTATCGCATCACCATAGCCCCGCCCCACTATAAAAAGCTGAAACTCACGGTATTGAAAGGAGGGGAGGGGTTAAATGAGACGTGAATTTCGGCAAATGGAGGAGCTTTGCCTACTCTTCCGGGAGTCCTAAATTCGGGAGCCTCCCGGGAATTCCGGGAGAGTAGGCAAGTATGTGATAAATTAGTCCCTCCATGTGAACGGACGTGTCACAGCGGTAAAGTTGGAGCTATGCATATATATATATACATAACAGCATATTTTCACCTATAGCTGTGAAACCATGGTTTGTGGAGCAAGATGGCTGCGGTGTGAAGATCCAGAAATGTGCACAGGGAGATAAGAGGAGAATTAAAGTAGGGTTTTCCTTAATAAATATGGCGTAAGCTCATAGGTGCAACTTACTTTGTATGGTGACATTTAATTTTATTGAGCAAAATTATGAAAATGAAAGGGGGAGCGAGTGCACAAAAATGATACCTATAATTAAGGTGGACCCTATGTCCTGTTAAAGTCATAAATTAGGATAAACTGAGCAGTTTTGGTGGAGAAAAACAGTAACGTATAATTCATTGGAAGGGTGGTTCAAAAGTTGAAGGAGGTTGCACTTTCATGTGACATTTACACTTTTGCACAGTGCGACTCCCTGCACACATAAAACGACGTTCAGATTGCAGAGGCATCTCCCAAAAAAAAATAGTAGGCATACACCTTGAAGGGCACTGGTCAGATCACCTACATAAGCAAACCGGGGTGGGGGGTGGGGTTTCCTAGTGCCCGGAAACCCCCCTTCAAGCCTGGGACACTGTATAATTGAGGTGACTGGACCCTGCTCCTGCTTCACACGGCTCTGTTTGAAAAGGCAGAGCTGCGTGCACCTAACAGTAGAGCATGCACTATTGTATATTATAGGGGTAGGAAGAGTTGGAGAGCAGCCAAGCACTGTCTAATATTATAGCCATGCCCCCATGCATGCTGGTCACGCCCACTGGTGGCATGTCGTGGTGTGGAAACCCTCCTCAACAAATCCTGTTTTTGCCCCTGACCTAGGTGCATGGGTGAAAAGCCCGGGTGTTTATTGTGCGCATACAGTGCTATTTGTAAATGTCTAGTGTGTACCTAGTTACATAGTAAGGCTGATCATTCTAACACCCCATTAACAATCTGTCAACCCCAGACACCCCCAGATGACTGAGGCAGTGAGTATTACAACCTGAGTGAAGTGATGTGAATTTCACTAGATGCAAGGATCAAACCTCATCAAACCTATCAAACCTTCTAAAAAGAGAAAGTGGAGATGTTGCCCAGCAACCAATCAGCTTCTAGCTATCATTTTCTAGGATGTAATAGATAAATGATAGTTAGAATTTTATTGGTTGCTATGGGCAACATCTCCCCTTTTCCTTTTTAGATGGTTTGATAAATCTATCCCTAAATGTTGGACTCAGGCCACTGAAAGGGTTCTTCTGCTCAGGTGATTGACTGATCATTTATGATACCTGTTACCCATTATGATATGAGGTCAGGTTTGGTGATGTTTGGGTGTATTGCGTCAATTGCTCCGGAGTGTGATGTCTGGGAGAGATGTTCTAGGATGAGAGCTGGTGGCCCTTGGAGATCGAGATGGAAATCAGACAACTTGAGTCCATCCTTGTCATCAGTGTTAACTGTGCATTGGTACAACTGCTGCATGTGCATTATTCTTATTCTAATGCTACTGTTTGCTAACTTTGATACACAGGATCCTGATAGCTGCAGTGATCTCATGTGATATTGAATCATTGTAGTCCATCATTTGACATAAGGAAGGTATAACTCCAACTAAATAATTTCTATAAAGACCAGCATGATTTTATCTTCATCATCAGATTATTAGAGTCAGTACTCATGCGATAATATTTAATTTTTGGATCCTATTATTATCTACAATTTATTGGAACTGCAATGGGTGCAAAATGCACTGGTACATATGACTACCTATTTTTGGACTATTGGTCAGTTGCCTGCAGAGAAGTGTCTACGAATCATTGAAAAGGCGACTACAGAGTGTCTTGAACTTGCTGTTTCTTGGACTTTTTAATGTTATTGACAACAAACGCTTAAAAAAAAACACATTTGTCAATTCTTTTAAATATAACTGAAATCATAACCGAACGATATTGCATTTTGACCATCAGCTCACTTTTAAGTTTATTGCTGGTAGTTTAAATTGTACACAACATTGATGGTAAAGGAAATCCGGTAAAGGTGGCACCCAGGTAAAATGGGCACAGGGGCCATTGTAGATTATAAATTGCATATTTTTAGAGACTGGACTGCTCCTACTTTGTAGCTATTAAGTGTTCAAAATGGGTTGGAAAGCCCCTGAGCGTCAAGGTATTAGCCCGAACTTTGTGCTACATATTTGATAAGAAGCCCCAAGGTCTCCTATGTATGAGCTAATGTCACCCAGCTGGCAAATCACCTTTTCCCATCCCCATTGGGGTAACCTTAAGCACACCACAGTGCCTATTTGTGTTTAGAATAGTTTGAGAAAACATGCCAACCACTTTATATCCAACTGCACTAGTTAAGATTTTTGTACATAGACTTTTTATAAAATGTGACTTTCTATATCTGCATAACGTACACTTTAACTTTTTATTTACTTTTATGTTGTTCTCTGCTTACTTACTAATCAACATCTAGAAGTTTGTATATAACCTTTATTTTATCTAAAACAACTATTATTTAATCTTTATATTTTCAAAAGTAATAAACCTACTTTGTGAAAAAAAAACAATATTTATGAATATCACATACTGAACCTGGTAGGTGGTAATCCCTGTTAGAAAAACTAATTGGGCTTCTGCTAAATCCTCCTGTTTCCATGGGGAGAGACGTTCTGTAGTGTACATCATGCTGGCCTGTAAGGATAGATTACTTTTAACAGTTTTATATGTAGAAGCCTGGAGAGCTTGGATAGGATATCTGATTACAGCTGAAGTATGGAGTCAGGGTATATTTAATCACTAAATTAACTACATTTATATATATTTTTCTTGTCTGCAAAGCACACAACTGACCTGAAACAGATTTGATTAAAATGTCCCTGTTCAAATTGCACTTATGTAAGGCTTCAATGGCTTGTCATGTTCTATAAAACTGAAACAATTGTGCCAAAAACTTGTGAATCTTAACATGTTCTTGAAAAATATTGCCAGTAATACTGATTGTCTCCAATACCATTTGTTTTAGGCTGGACATTTACAAAAGTGACTATTAGCTGTCTATTAATTAATATACCATAGCATATATAGCATAATATAAAAATATAGGCAGAGGTAGTATAATACTTGCCAACCCTCCCTGAATGTCAGGGAGACTCCCTGAAATAGGGGTGATCTCCCTCACTCCCTGAAGAGTCTGTCATTCTCTCTGATGTTGAGCAAGTTCAAGACTTTGGTTGACTTCGCCATCTGTGGCATGATGACACAGTTCAGAAATTGTGTCTTATGTCCATGTTTTGATGCCTGTGGAGGTGGCCATTTTCATGGAGACCAAGATTTAATCAAAGACTGACAGGTAAGACAACATGACTTCAGTAATGGAGAGAGAAATGTAAAAGACACTTCAGTCTCTAGAGATTCATTAGCTGCTTTTCTTTAACGCATAGTTGATTCCGGGAGACTCCCGCATTTCTGGGAGACCTCCAGGGCTTCTGGGAGAGCAGGGCAACCTCCCGTTCTCGCCCCCGAAATAGATAAGTGGTGGGGGTGGGGCTTAATGACGCAAATATCGCACCATCTTTCCCCACCCCCTGCTGTAATTGTGACAATTGTTTAGAGGTGGGGCCAAAATATTGTGATTTGTCAAGCCCCGCCCCTACACACCCACCTCCCCCGGGATCTCCCTGAAGCCTACGAGAAAAAGTTGGCAAGTATGGGTAGTATTGAGTATTGAGCTCTACACATAACCATACTGCAAAATCTTTTTTTAAAGATGGATTATTTAAAGTGCATCTGTTGTCTACAAGCTTTGGGCTGGTCCAAAGGTAACCCCTGCTTGCCTAGGTGGGTGGTGGCTGTATGTTAGGTTTAACTCCTAACTTGTAGCACCCATGTGTCAACCACCCAGGGTCCTGTGAATTAAAGTTAGCACATACAGATTAAAACACAGTAGAGCAGGTGTAATGCAGATGCAGAAGGTGTATTGGGGCATAAATACCTCTGATGGGCACCGGTTCATCTTGACTGGATAAATAACAGTCTGTTTGAATCAAGTTATTTTACAATTATAAAGTTATTATATAGTTTTATAAAATTGCTACATCACTCTGCAGTAATATCACCATCAACTCAGTACTCTGTGAAGCCCAAAACTTGTCATAAGAGCTAACACTCAGGCATAGTGGGTCTGTCACTCTCACTCCTCCTTGCTTAACCGTGTATCACATTATAAACTTCAATTTATGCCAGTACAGGTTAAACAGCATTATAAATTGTGATTTTGTGCGTATTATGCGCAAAATCACTCTGTGCGTGCCCAGAACTGGACCATACAGCACAAAAAGCAGCAACATTCAATTAATCTTTGAACCCAAAGGACACTTATTACAGCCTACGATTTCAGCGAGGGTAAGGGGCATATGTCCATAGTCAATGTACAGCAACCAAACTCAAGCACACGCAGCAGGGTCCGATTCAAGCTCTGGGTATCTCCAAGTTACTTGTTTTTCAGTCCTATCGCTTGCTCCAGCTACAGGGCTAGTCTAAGTGCTGATTACAAGTGATGACGGCTCTATATGCATGTTGTTATGTCCAATACTTTTGCCACCAATAAAGATTGTCCAATGTGATTAGCGTGGTTCCAAAACACAAGAGATATTTACTAGCAAAAAATATAACAAAATGTTGCAAAGTATAAATGATACATACGCAGCGCACTGAAATCCAGGAGCAGTCATCAATCCTGAAGACTGTATTGGCAAAGAGGCTGATCCAGTACCAATGGCCCGTTTATATACAGTTTGGTTAAAAAAACAGTGATGATGTCACAATTACACACGGATAACACCAAGAAAGTTCTTCATTGGTTCAGAGTTTATGTCCCAGTAGAATGCTGGTCCTAAGGCGAGCTCAGGGAGGACAGAAACCTCCTCAATTCAAATGATCCTTTTCCGAATGTGAGGGCAACTCACTCCAACAGCTGCACATGTGTTTCTTTCTGCTGAAAAGCTGGTTTAAACTGACCCATTAACCGAGTACTTTTGAGAATAATCTTATAATTATAACTAGCTATCACTATGTGCGATCGTTGCTCCGATGATACCGGATTTCTGCTGGTAAAATGTGGATTAATATGAGACCAAACTCCATACATTTCTTAGAACCTGAACCATAAATACTTTTTATGTAGATTTATCTTTGTATAAATAATCTCTAAGTTCTTAATAGTAAATGAATGTAAGTTGGATCTTTATTAAATGCGACCTATTTACAAACGTAGGTGTGGATGTAAGTGTATGTGTTGTTTACCTGTGTGATTGCGTAATTAACCCTGGTATGATGTAGCATACTAATTGTAATCACACTGTAAACCAATGTTGATTAATCTAGAACGACTTCATGCAATTATTCGACTTTGATAATGCTATAACGTATATGCAATCAGTAACTACTGTAAAAATGTATTTTATGTACAGTAAATATTAATAACATCCTAATAAATGTATTTTATGGAGAAAAATGGTAAACAAAAAATATTTTTAATGTTTAGTCCTTAATTCAATATATTTTTTTAAGTGCGTTCTTTTGAAAATTTACATTCCACATTTGTACTGGACGTATTCTGCATTATCCTGTATATTAGAGCAGAGCAGACTTACACCCATATTCATCAGCGCACATATATTCAGGTGCGCTCCTTGTTGAATTCGGGAGTGCGCAGACCCGAATTACATGCATTCTAAAACAAATGCACATTGCGCTCAGTATGCATGCCTTGATGAATGAGGCCCAATGAGCGTTTGTAGAAATATCCCCATTTTTCTATCTCAAGTTAAAAAATAAACCAATAAATGTTTAATTTAGATAGAATGTGCTCTTTGAAATGACAGAGCTATAAAAAACAACTACAATTAAATAACAAACAGAACAGATGGCAGTATGAGTTTATTATCTAGCATGAGGATAATGTTCTTAAAGTTAAGTTGATTAATTAAGAACGTTGTAACAAGAAGAAACACATCAAAAGTATTTTTCTTAAAATATGATGTCTTAATAAAAAAAACTTCCCCCATAAAATATACAATAAAGGCCAAAATAAAATGCTCTCAAAATGCATAATAAAAATAGTTATACATAGTTAGAAAGGAACTTAAAAAGTTCCCACTAACGTTCTAGATGCAAATCAAGCCACAGCTTTATATAAATGTTAAACTACTTCTTTCAGTTCCTCAATAACAAAGACATGGTTTCCTATTTAAAGCTTTATTAACCTTTTCTTAAAAATCATGCAGCCTGCAAATTAACTTGAATGCACCATTGGGATCTTGAAAGTAGAAAATATTAAGCACTATATTGAAATATGAGTATGTCAATAATGTACTGCTGTTGTTGTTTTCTTTACCTTGCGGTAAATCTCTCTTAGAATTGAGATAATGTTATGCTTACTGTTGTAAACTGAGTTTCTGTTGAGGGAATAGCAAGAGATGTGCGCCAGGAGGGCCTAAATAGAATATTAAATGTCAGGGCCCCAAATAAAATATCAAATTGATAAATAGAAATGTACATACCTTCCCCAAGACAAAAGTTTTGGATTTGTTTCTTTAAATCATTAGGGGGTATATTTACTAAACTGTGGGTATGAAAAAGTGGAAATGTTGCCTATAGCAACCACTCAGATTCTAGTTATCTTTTGTTTAGTACATTCTACAAAATGGCAGTTAGAATCTGATTGGTTGCTATAGGCAACATCACCACTTTTTCAAACCCGCAGTTTAGTAAATATACCCCTTGGTCATTTAGCCCAGTGGAAGGTAATTAGGTTCAGCAGACATTCTGTCAGGAAGCTAATTTAAGATACGCAGATCACAGCCATGCATTGTCAAATTAGGCAGGCTAAAAACAAAGGTTTTAGGTGTAAAATAGGGAAAGCTATGTGCTAGAACAACTGTTTAGGCCAACACAACAAATAGAAATATTAACTTCAAAGAAAATGTCTTCATATTTAATATTTTGGGAAATCAGTGTGCCACCCTATACTGATTGGCAAAAACCACAACAGGGTTGCAAAGCATAGATACCAACCATACAAGGAACAGCCGTAGTCACATGTCTTTTGGAATGAAATCTGATATTGTTGAAATTCGATCATATTTGGTATGTAAATGTTCGGGAGGTTATGACCGGATTATTAAAGGGGGAGTTATGCCTCTGGGATATAACTGAGAAAAGTTAAGAAAGGTAAAAAATTTTGGAATATTTTTGGGCAAACCATAGTTGACACTGTTATGCATTTATTATTTGTATGTCAAATGTCATTATTTTATTTATATCTAAATGCCCTGTAACTTTGTATATTAAATCTAAAAATGTAATAAGTCTTGTCCTTGATACTCTAATGAATCCATTAGGCTGTTATGAGGAATATTGCTTGACCATGTTAATGCTTTGAATGCCGCTGTGTTAATTGTTGATACATTTGTCTAACAAGCCTAGTGTGTGCTTGCCTGTACATTTGTGTAACAGAGTCTTCAAGTGTTAAAGTGTTAACCCTTTGATTGCTGGTGTGGCTTTTGATAACCTGTGGGTAATAGGGAGCATTGTGTGCCAGTGGGGGACAGAATATTGGGGTCCTATTGCCCTTATTCAATAGGTGTTGGTAGAACCTAAGTGTGTGTGAAATTGCGCGTGCTGTTTTTGGGACGATTCATTAGATCTATAACCTGTGTGATAGTTGAGAGGAAGATTGAGCCCTGGAATCTTGTGTAACTTCATACAGTAAACACTCAAAGTCACTGGAGCTGGGAGTGCATGCGTGACAGTATGGCAAAACCATTAGACTTGTACTGCTTATCTTTGCAGCATTAATAGTGGAAAAATAGTAATTAGTATTATACCAGTTCTATTTTCACATTTAAAACACGTGTGATAAAACAATTGTGTTTTGAAAATAATATGTATTCTATTTCTTGCACTGCTCACTCTTTGTCTCATATTTCATATCTTGGCGCATCAGGCCTGATTCATTAAGGAAAGTAAGGCAAAAAATTGAGTATGTTTCCTCCTGGACAAAACCATGTTACAATGCAAGGGGTGCAAATTAGTTTATTATTTTGCACATAAGTTAAATACTGGCTGTTATTACACCTAGCACACAAATGCTTGATAGCTTTATTTTTATTTCTTAATTTTAAAGTTGACCACATGCCATATCCCAACTATAAATCTGTCCTCACATTTTAAATTTAGCTCCCCAAGGTGCCAAGGTGCAAAGTTACTCATCATTTTTGTTTTACTTTCCTTAATAAATCAGGCCCATCATGTTTTTCAGTGGAAGATGTGTAATACTGACCAATCTAATTTGTGTGCCACTGTGGGAATTGTGACCCAAATGCGGAGATAAAGACTACTCTGCCTGTAGGTGGATATAAGTTTACTTATATGGAGTTATACGATATGGGAAGCACCTTATGGCTCCTTACATAAGCATTTTCTTTCCTGATCTGTATGTGCTTCTGAAGTGTGTGGAACTCATTAAAAATGATTTTTTAAGCACATATGTCATTACAGAACGTGTAGAGCACTGTGCTTTTTAAGGACTGGAATTAATTTAGATGCTTATTATATGCAGCTGTTACTCTGGAGGCATGTACTGTATTATGTATATTTCATTTGACCTAGCAGCCAGTACTAGGTACATTATCCTCTATATAAAATCACTTCAATTGCATAGTTAAAAGTCAGAATTTCAGCAATGTTTGAGGAATTGGATGAAACTTTTATGTGTTCTACTCACGGAAATGAACCTGAAAAGAGAATTTTTATATTTACGATAAATACGTTTCTCTCTTATCCTATCTGGGGGACAATGTTACCATGGGTTGTATGAGGGGAGCATGGAGTTGGCACTTAACTAGTTAACTTGTTAAATGTATCACTGCTGACAGACCCCTCCCCTCTGCAACCCCCTGTAGCTCCTCAGTTTAATTCTAAAGCCCCAAGGAAGAAAGGCGGAACAACCACAGACCAAACAGCAGAAGAGCAGAAGGGAGGGAACACAGTGTCCTCCAGATGGAATCAGAGAAGCAGATTTATCGTAAATATAAAAATACTCTTTTCTCTTTCATTCTATCTGGGGGACACTGCTACCATGGGGATGTTCTAAAGCAGCCCCCTAATGGGAGAGACCACTCTGACAGCCCAGCCTGTGGAGCACTACGGCCAAAACTGGCGTCCGTGGACGCAAAGACATGGAATTGATAAAATTTGGTGAAATTATGGACCAAGGCGGCTTCTCTGCAAAGCTGGTCCGCTGAGGCCCCATTTCACGCCGCCAAAAATACCCCTACTGAGTGGGTGGAATGGGCAGCTATTCAGTCTGGCACAGGTTGATTCGCACTGACATAAGCCTGGTTAATGATTGATTTAATCCACCTGGCAATGGACTGCTTTGTTGATTGATAGAGAAGACTCCTGACTCAAATAAAGACCTGGAAGTCGTAAGTGAAGGGCTCCAGCCCCCCACCCTCGCAGACTGTCGTCTGTGGTGACTATGATCCAGGACCACGGGGCAAAGGACCTGCCTACCGCCAGGTGTTCCTGGACCAACCACCACCGAATGGACACCCTCGCTTCGGATGACAAGTTGCAAATGCAGATGGGATTCTGAGCACTTTGTTAGGAGGTCCCACTGGAAGCAGCGGGAATGGAATCGACCGTAAGGAATTGTTTCGAAGATCGACACCATTTTCTCTAGGAGTCGCATGCATAGGTGGATGGATGGTTTGCGACAGGCTAGAACCCGTGAATTTAAGTCCTGTAATAACTGTGTCTTGTCCTCCGGGACGAATAATTTCTGTTTGCTAATGTCCATGATGAGCCCCAGAAAGGTCATCCGCTGGCAGAAGATCAACTGTGATTTTTGCAAGTTTATTAACCAGCCATGGTGCGCCAGGACTTTGATGGTAAGGGTCAAGTGCTGTTGTAACAGATGAGGTAATGTGGCCTTGATAAGGAGGTCAACCAGGTACGGTACTATTTTTAGCCCTCTGGAACGAAGACAAGCTGCAATTACAGACATGATTTTTGTGAACACCCTTGGCACTGTGGTAGGGCTCGGAATTGGTAGTGCGCCAATCCCACCGTAAATCTGAGAAGAGACTGATGTCCCTCTCAAATGGGGATGTGAGTTTTTGATATCTATTGATGTCAAAAATTTGTCTGCTTCCAATCCATTTATTACTGACCTGAGGTATTCCATGCAAAACCTGTCCACCCACAGGTTCAACATTTTTAAATTTAAAATGGGTCAGAATGAGCCATCTGGCTTCGGGACCAGAAAGAGTTTTGAGTAGAAACCCTGTCCTTTCTGGTTGGCTGTAACCAGGCAGATGACTCCAGCAGAAAGAAGAGAGGTGACACAGAGCCGCATCACCTGTTTCCTTTCTGGGTTGCGGGGCAGGATGGTTGCAAAGAACCTATGCAGGGCTGGACCTAACAGGTCTATAATATACCCCCTCATCATGATACCATGAATCCAGTAGTCTTTGCAGGACGCTGCCAACTGTTCCTTGAACAAACGCAATCATCCCCCCACCTCTGCTGAAGCAAGGAGGGGTGGATGACAGTCAGGCTGCTGGTTTTTCCAGAAGCTTGGGTGAAGGGCCCCTCGTGGAGTAGGAGGACTTACCTCTGTGAGAGTGTCCCCTGTTCCCTGTTGGTCTGCTTCTATTCGCCTGGCCTCTGGTAGAGAAGCCACCCCGAAAGGGATGCCTAAATGAACCAAATCTAAATTTTTGGTTTTGGTACATTTACTGAAAAGGAAAGAACTTTTGCCACCGGTGACCTGGAAAATAATATTGTCCCATTCAGGACCAAATAACACTGCGCCTGAATAAGGCAATATCTCTAGAGATTTCTTAGATTCTGTATTTGCATCCCAGGACCTCAGCCATAGGGTCCTTTTGGCTGCCACAGCCGATGCAGATATAGAAAAAGAAATAAAGGCTGCATTCTGGGCAGCTTCGTATAGGTATCCTTATGCTTCCTTTAGGTGAAGGGTAAGGGGAAGTAAGTCTGAGTTTTGCAATCCCTCCGCCAACTGGTCAGCCCATGCTTCCATGGCTTTTTCAACCCATGCAGTTGAAAGCATGGGTATGAAGGAGGTGCCTGCTGCTACATAAATGGATTTTAAGAATCCTTCTACTTTATGGTCGGTAGCGTCCTGCAGGACAGCTTTTCCTGGCACCAGAAGTGTAGTGTGGCGCACTAAGCATTCAACTGGAGTATCGACCTTTGGAATCTGTTCCCAACGGGCCATATCCTCTTACTGTAATGGGTACAGGGCCAGGAATCTCCATGGAATAGTAAACTTCCGATCTGCCTGTTTCCAAGCAGCTTCCACGATTTCCGTTAGCTCCATAGACGGTGGAAAACGGATAACGCATCTTCTCATTTTTTTGAAAAGACTCTGATCCGAAAATTTTGGTTCGTTCAAATCCATGAAGTCCATTGCTTGATGCACTGCCAATAGACAGGAAAGGCTTCCGCTCTTCTTCTAGTGATCTCTCAGAATCCGAGAGGGACAGGAGAGGATTAGCAGACAGTATAGGTCTTGGTGAGTCCAAGAAATGGTTTAACCGATCTAGGCCTCTGACCAGGGATGAGGACCAAGCCAGTTCTCCTAAAGGAGAGCCTAGGTTAGTGAGAGAGAATGATGGACCAGCCGGTGCCAATTCGGCTGTCTCAGTGGTCACTGGTATCCTGACTGTCATGGGAGGGGCAATTTCCACTGATGTGGAGGGGAGAATAGCAGTAGCCACTGGTAACTCTGCAGGCTTAGTAAGCAGCTGTACCATTGTGGCAACCGATTGCACCAGAGAAGATGTCCACTCCGGTTGCTCAGGTAGTGGTAGTACATTAATCAGGGCCTGTGTGGCTTAGCCCCCAAGTTACAGTCAATACAAAGCGCACCCGGATCCTGTTGTCTAATTGGTAACTTAACTTTACACTTTGAACAACTGAAAATACGTTGCACATGCTGTTTTACCCTTATCAGACATATTCAGAATGGGGAAGTGTCACAATAATGAGCAATATAGACAGTCACACAAGATACAGGCTTGATATAAGTACAAGTATACTAACTAATATATCGCAGTCAAAAGTAGTATCTTGTACAGATGTTCACTGACCCCCGTGTTCTGGTTTTGGTTTTGGCTGTGGATCTGGATTAACTTTGTGTTTTGGATTTGGTTTTGGATCCCTATTTTTTTCTAAAATCCCTTTTTTTTTTTTGCTAAAATCACGTAATTTTGCTTTTTTTCCCCCTACATTATTATTAACCTCAATAACACTAATGGCAAGTAATTTGCAGTCAATTTTGACTATCTCACAGGTCACAATATTATTTTCATACACTTGCAAACAAAGACTGCAGCGACCTGGCTGGATGCTAAGTGACAGAGCAATGACTCAAACACCCGGCAGTTCATAGCACATCTAGGAAACATTGCCACACAGCAGTGGCAGAAAGGAAAAGTGGTGCAATATGGAATTGTCCAAGGATCATGAAATATGTTATAGTTCATTTGATCGCTCCACCCATTCCTTGAATAACTGTGGCAATTCTACAGCTAATACATGGCGGGGGGGCTGACCCACTTCCACCCCGGGATGCGTGCTTTTATCAGACCCAGACCAATCCAGGGTGCCAGACAATGCACTAAAAAGAGCCATTGTAATTCACAGCAAAAAGCAAGTTCATCACTGAGCTTCGAATCAGCTCCAATTCCCAAAAAATTATAATATAGTTAGGTACCTTAGACATAAAGTGCAGATTACAAACACTTTGTGCAATACTGATGAAACAGCAGCAAAGTGGAAGGTAATACATATACACGTTTATTTAGACATCCATGCTTACATTACTGCGGCTTTACAAACGCTAGACAACTGTTGTCAGTATTTGGGTAAAAATAATTCCACACATAAGAGGTGGATTTTTTGGTCTTATGCCCAGGCATGACAATGGCCTTCTTCTTATCACGTGCAAGAACTGCTTCCACTTGTGCAGAAATTACACAAACAACATCATCCTCATCACCATCTTCATTAGCGCCCTCATCAGCTACACAAATATCCCCCTCATCCTGTTGCAATTCCAAAGTGGCATCCTCAATTTGTGTATCACCGGCTACACTTGGGCTGTTCATGCACACATCTGCAGATATGCTGAAAATGGCCTTCATTATGGGTACACTATCAGACAGGTCAGGATTACACATAGCACTCATGGATAGACTCTCCTCAGGGATTTGTGTCATTTCTGAATCAGAACATACATTTTCCTCTAATGCCTTACTTTTCTTCCTGCTCGGCTTTTACGCGTAAAAGTATTTGGACACCACTTTTGGAGTCTGAATGACAAGATCTTGCTTGGTCATGACTGACCTTACAAGAAGATGCCTCAGTGACAGTTGCAGAACTAGCACTCATAGAGAAAGGCGAAGGCCTCATTCTTTCCCTACCACTGCATTTGTATAATGGCATGTTGGCAATTTTATTTTTTTCTGCAGATAACTTTGCCTGGATTACAGGTCTTTTTTCCTTGACCAAGGTAAAGGGTGTTTTTTTACATTTTTGTTTCCCTTACTTAAAAACACTATGCACTTTAACATAGGCTTTAGCAGATGATGTAGAGGGATTATTATCATCATGACTGATGCCAACAGCTGCTTGGTGCTCCTGGTCTTCTGTGTACTGCTGTGAATCCATTTCATAACACAGTACAATGTGACTGCAGATTAAGAACAACACTGCCAGCCCTATTATTTCTATATTATTTTTATTTAAGCAATGACAAATAGCAATGGAGCTCTCCTCTTTGTGTTTTACCTATATAACACTGTACCATGTGACTGCAGATTTAGAAGACCAAGCCTGCTCTGTGTTGTATACAGATCACTAGAATGCACTGGTTTGTATACAGATCACTTAGAATGCTCTTTATAATATAGAGATCACTAAAATGTTCTGTGTTGTATACAGGTCCCTAGAATGTTCTGTATTGTATACAGATCACTAACATGCTCTGTATTATAAACAGATTGCTAGAATGCTCTGTATTGTATACATATCACTAGAATGCTCAGTATTGTATAGAGTACTAGAATGCTCAGTATTGTATAGAGTACAAGAATGCTCTGTATTGTATACAGATCCCTAGAATGCTCTGTATTGTATAGAGATCCATAGAATGCTCTGTATTGTATAGAGATCTTGACTATCTCACAGGTCACAATATTATTTTCATACACTTGCAAACAAAGACTGCAGCGACCTGGCTGGATGCTAAGTGACAGAGCAATGACTCAAACACCCGGCAGTTCATAGCACATCTAGGAAACATTGCCACACAGCAGTGGCAGAAAGGAAAAGTGGTGCAATATGGAATTGTCCAAGGATCATGAAATATGTTATAGTTCATTTGATCGCTCCACCCATTCCTTGAATAACTGTGGCAATTCTACAGCTAATACATGGCGGGGGGGCTGACCCACTTCCACCCCGGGATGCGTGCTTTTATCAGACCCAGACCAATCCAGGGTGCCAGACAATGCACTAAAAAGAGCCATTGTAATTCACAGCAAAAAGCAAGTTCATCACTGAGCTTCGAATCAGCTCCAATTCCCAAAAAATTATAATATAGTTAGGTACCTTAGACATAAAGTGCAGATTACAAACACTTTGTGCAATACTGATGAAACAGCAGCAAAGTGGAAGGTAATACATATACACGTTTATTTAGACATCCATGCTTACATTACTGCGGCTTTACAAACGCTAGACAACTGTTGTCAGTATTTGGGTAAAAATAATTCCACACATAAGAGGTGGATTTTTTGGTCTTATGCCCAGGCATGACAATGGCCTTCTTCTTATCACGTGCAAGAACTGCTTCCACTTGTGCAGAAATTACACAAACAACATCATCCTCATCACCATCTTCATTAGCGCCCTCATCAGCTACACAAATATCCCCCTCATCCTGTTGCAATTCCAAAGTGGCATCCTCAATTTGTGTATCACCGGCTACACTTGGGCTGTTCATGCACACATCTGCAGATATGCTGAAAATGGCCTTCATTATGGGTACACTATCAGACAGGTCAGGATTACACATAGCACTCATGGATAGACTCTCCTCAGGGATTTGTGTCATTTCTGAATCAGAACATACATTTTCCTCTAATGCCTTACTTTTCTTCCTGCTCGGCTTTTACGCGTAAAAGTATTTGGACACCACTTTTGGAGTCTGAATGACAAGATCTTGCTTGGTCATGACTGACCTTACAAGAAGATGCCTCAGTGACAGTTGCAGAACTAGCACTCATAGAGAAAGGCGAAGGCCTCATTCTTTCCCTACCACTGCATTTGTATAATGGCATGTTGGCAATTTTATTTTTTTCTGCAGATAACTTTGCCTGGATTACAGGTCTTTTTTCCTTGACCAAGGTAAAGGGTGTTTTTTTACATTTTTGTTTCCCTTACTTAAAAACACTATGCACTTTAACATAGGCTTTAGCAGATGATGTAGAGGGATTATTATCATCATGACTGATGCCAGCAGCTGCTTGGTGCTCCTGGTCTTCTGTGTACTGCTGTGAATCCATTTCATAACACAGTACAATGTGACTGCAGATTAAGAACAACACTGCCAGCCCTATTATTTCTATATTATTTTTATTTAAGCAATGACAAATAGCAATGGAGCTCTCCTCTTTGTGTTTTACCTATATAACACTGTACCATGTGACTGCAGATTTAGAAGACCAAGCCTGCTCTGTGTTGTATACAGATCACTAGAATGCACTGGTTTGTATACAGATCACTTAGAATGCTCTTTATAATATAGAGATCACTAAAATGTTCTGTATTGTATACAGGTCCCTAGAATGTTCTGTATTGTATACAGATCACTAACATGCTCTGTATTATAAACAGATTGCTAGAATGCTCTGTATTGTATACATATCACTAGAATGCTCAGTATTGTATAGAGTACTAGAATGCTCAGTATTGTATAGAGTACAAGAATGCTCTGTATTGTATACAGATCCCTAGAATGCTCTGTATTGTATAGAGATCCATAGAATGCTCTGTATTGTATAGAGATCTCTAGAATGCTCTGTATTGAATACAGTTCACTAGAATGCTCTGTATTGTATACAGATCTCCAGAATGCTCTGCATTGTATACAGATCACTAGAATGCTCTGTATTGTAAACAGAGCACTAGAATGCTCTGTATTGTAAAGAGATCAATAGAATGCTGTGTATTGTATACAGGACACTAGAATGCTCAGTATTGTTTACAAATCTGTACATTTTTCTGTATTGTAAATTGGTCAATAGAATAAACACTGCATTGAATATTGGACAGGTGGCTGCATATGAAGTTGCTGGCTGAAATAACAATTTACCATATAATTTCAGCTCTATAAAACAATCTTGGCATTAGACAGTCCATGCCCAATGGGGTTTGACCATGTCTATCTTTTACAGCGGTGCACTTAACATGCCAAAAATGTCTCCTTGATATTCATTGTCTTTGGGCGACATCCATGGGATAACCAGACACATCTTTGAACAAGATGAACATAATTACTCACTGCAGTTTGTGAAGCTGATATATAGGACATCAGCCAATCACTTGACTTAGCTTGCTACAGAATTCATGTAGAATTATTAGTGTTGTTGATTTGAACATTATTTTTCTATATGAAACAGGAGCATACAAGGTAGACAACACAAATTCAGAAATGAAAATAAATGGGTAAACTCTTCCATGAGAGTGCTTTCAATCTAGTGGAAAAGAACTCCATAATAACAACCTATTTGTGCTGCAGGCTGCTCAGTGGCATGCTGTGTACAGATATACACACGTATTTGTATTGTTGAGCTTCAATTTCAGTTACAGTTTGAGTATGATTTTATTGTGCTTGTGGTTGGGAAGAATTACGGACTTAGTCGACCAGCTATATAGTGAATTTGCATACATTTAGAGGAAGTGACAGAGGGCTTGGCACCTGTTTTAGCAACAGTCTCTTTCACTTTCTAAACCCACTCGCCCCTACATTCAACCCACTATCAAACCCTTCGATGACACTGTCAGTTATAAAACTCATTTTAGTTATCATCAGCTTATAGTAATTATTTCTAAAGAAACAGGGGAGTTCTGAATTGAATCTATCAGTTGGTATTTACATTTAAGAACAGATGTGCCAGTGCAGTTTATTTTTAATGCTGATATTAATGTAAATTTACATAGAAAAATGCTAAATTCTACTAAAGCCTTTAAGGTGTTTCATATTACTTAGTATTGAAAGACAGCATGTGGCTGCTTTGCTATCAAGCAGATATTTATTCTTACAAGAACTGAATGTATCAGTTTATAATTGTGTACTAATACACCTAAATTGCAAAACAAAACTTCTGTAGTAATAATCTACAGATTATTTACTCTTCTATGTAAGATCTGCAGAAAAGTGTTTCAGTAAACTCTGGATAAATATATAGAAACATTGTCTGGCGTCTCATACTGAGAAATTAAAGATTTGTCCAAAACTTATTTTGTGCTGATTATATTGTGTCTGAAACTTTTTAATAAACTATGTTGCTCCATTAACATGCTTAACGGCTGACATCCTTTCCTTCCCTTAAACTCTTAACTCCAATTAAGTAATCATAAAATAAATGACACAACAATTTAGATGTGGCGAAAGTAAAGTAATTTATTTTGTATGGTGGTGGAGAAAGAGAGCAGACAGTTTGACATCCGCCAGGCAAACCAGGATGCCCCAGCATTTACCATGGGACTTACGCAAACTGGGGACAACCAACACACCCCGACGCACATATCTATCTTAAATGGGGCAGCCGCCCCGGGCACTACAGAACCCGCCCCCTTCTGGGCTAACGGAAGCAACCACAGGCCAACCTGCCCGGGCGGTACTTGGACCGAGAGTATAGCCAATTACATCAAAAAGAGGTGGGTTAAGTGTGCCCGCTAACGTAATATGCCCTCACCACTGTCCGTCGACTGCACTGCGATATCCGGCCCTGCCACATACGTGATGTCCACCAGACACTCTCACATACCAAGACTGCATTCAAAACTGCAGATAACCAAACCGTCTACCTACGGTCTCCAAACAACATCCAACAACAGGGAGGGTGATAAGAGACTGCTTATCCTCCGCCCATCCAATATATCACCACCGAGGATCCCTCCTCTGTGACATTAGATGGGCGTACTCCCTTAATTAAATTATTAACCCCACAGTATCACTACAGTCCACAGATCCAGCCTCAGCTTTTAAAATGCCTCAAGCTTATATTCAGCTCTCAGTTCTTAATACTTTCATATAGGGACTTAATTGCTACTGACATAACAGCGCAGGCATCTGATTGGGACATAGAGGGCACTGAACTCAAATTACAAATATGTCTTTAAGAGCAATGTGTATATAGTTCAGGTAACTATTGTGTCTTGGATTGGTAAAGATGTAATTAGTGTCTTGCATCTGTGCTGGGTATTGTTTTGGTTTGGGGGGGGGGTGTAATGTTAGTGATCAAGCAGAACTTGGTAGTGGCTTAGAGGAGCAGAGACCTATTCAAAATGTTGCTATGAGGACCAAAATGTTCTCGCTACCCCCCCCCCCCCCCCCCTCCTCCCCTTGTCCTAACATTCTTGTATCAGTGCTTCGATTAGCTGATAGTGCAGCTATACTGAAATATTTGGCATTGTTATGTTGTGCTATTTGAAAATACTATAAGTGAAAGACTGTATATTTTTTTTATTGTATTATTTTATTTAATATTCTTTAAACCTATCTGGATCCCTAGGCCTCCCTTCAGCTCTGTATAGTATCAAAATGCTACCTAGAATATTATGACTACTTAAGAGTAATAATACATGACATTATGTATCAGGGTAGAAATCTGTCAATACTTTGAATATTATACAAAAGTACTGCTGCAGACACATTTGCTCTTGATGCTTATATAAGCTTTTGAGCCTAATCTATTATTTTCAGTAGCTGTTTCAGGTCGCTGATTCATGCGATGTAATGCTGTCGCTTAACTCACCAGCATTATAATTTCTCAACTAAAAGCTTTAAAAGCCTTAGGATATGCATAGTGATTGTTGCTGAGCTAATACACAGTAAGCACTTAACTGAGATCCAAAGTTAGACCACCATTCAAGAACAGTTACATGTAATTATATCGATGTAAATCAATGGAATTACTTGAGTGTTTTTATGTAAGATTGAAGGCTCTTGTTTAGAAATGTAATGTTAATGCAGCCAGCTTGCTGTTTTATAATGATGGAAATAAGATTCTTAAAATTGTTTTCCACTTTGATACAATCCCCCACTTCCCATTTGCTAAACACCCACCATGTAGTCTATCAAGGCTGTGTTACCTAGGACCTCCATAGGTACAATATATTAAACCAGCCACTGCTCAGAGAAATGTATATGGGAAGCAGTAGCAATCTTTCAGAGCTGGGCAATTTCTCCTGTGCTATGTATTCAGCAGCTATGGTTGGTGGTATACATTGAATGCTGTACCTAGCTGGAGGGCAGTGGGACCAGGGCCGGATTAAGGGAATGGAGGCCCCTGGGCTAAGGGGGCCTCCATTCCCCCCGTGAGAGACGCCCCCCCATGGTCCAAACTGCCCGCGCCCCCTTCCCCCCCGTGATCCGAGCTGCCCTCCCCCCGCACTTACCTCCTTCCCCGGCACGCTGTGCGCTCTTTACTGAGGAGATCTTGTGAGAGTGAGACTCACGAGATCTCCTCAGTAAGGAGACTACAGCGCGCCGGAGAAGGACCTCAGTGAAAGTGCTCAGCAGCACTGATCGCACCAGGGGCGACCCCGACCGATCAATCAATACTGTTGCTGAGCACTTTCAAGGGCCCCCTGGATGCCATAGGCCCCTGGGCTGTAGCCCAGTTAGCCCTATGGTTAATCCGGCCCTGAGTGGGACCTATCCAACTAGGGGGTAAATGTATCAAGCTGAGAGTATTCCGGCGGTTTTGAAAAGTGGAGATGTTGCCCATAGCAACCAATCAGATTCTAGCTATCATTTTGTAGAATGTACTAAATAAATGATAACTAGAATCTAATCGGTTTTTCAAACCCGCCGGAAAACTCTCAGCTTGATACATTTACCCCCAAGTGTTGCATTCAATACTCCCCTCTCCTCCTATGTAGTTTGAGCCTCCCGTTCACCCAACCTTCACAGGTCTATAATATGTTTACTTTAAGGAAATTCTAAACCATGTGTGTTGTTGCATTTGGTATAAATAGAATTTGATGTACTGGTATCTCATTTTACCTTGAAGCTCTAGCTCATAAATACAATATGCAAATGTGCAGAATAACCCAATACAACACTAAAAATAATGTAATGTGATATATTATCCCCATGAATTAATGGCAGGAGCACCATAATTTCTAGTAAAATAGAGAGTCCAGGGGGTATATTTACTTTTGGCAACAGTAGGCACAATTTTCCCACTGACTTTTATAGATACGTTTGGCCTATAACATTTCACAGGATATAGAATAACCACATTAATCTCACATTTTTCTGTTTATACAAATCATTTACCATCCCCAGTTGTGTCAGAGCTTATAACAACACACAAAGAACGACGGAAGGAAGAACAATTTGAGAAAGAGACTTCTAGGGCGTGTGTGGTTAATATGTCTAGATCAAAAGATAACACAAACTCTTTATCCTTTATTATAACACATGTTGGTGAGTTCATTTACTGATGCTTATATGTTGACTACAATCTTCTATGCCTGGTTCATAGAGTGTATTGCAATTAAAATATTATTACAACTAATACAATTATAACACCATATTTTTCCAGCTAACTAGAGAGACCAGGAGTGGTAGGATGTGTAGGTACCACCCAGTTCTCTAAGAGCAGTGGCGGAACTGTCGGCGGTGCAGCCAGTGCACGGCATCAGGGACCATAGAGATAATGGGGCCCGCTGCCTCCGCCCGCTGGATAAAGGGGAAGTCACATGCCCCCCTCTCTCTCTGTGGGGCCGGCCACTGGTCAGATCACCTGTTAGTAAGTGATCTGCTTCTTCTCTTTCTGTGGGGCACTACTGATGCGCAGTGTCATCTTGTGTAGGCCCGGTGAAAGGTCCCATCATCCTTCAGTGTGAGAACGTTATCTGAAATGGGAAAGATGTAACCTTGGGCTGCTATAAGGCTTCCTAAATGTATTGCTTCAACTGCATGACACAACAAAGCATGGTTATGTGTTCTGTTCTTTATGTAGTCTGCCATTAGTCCAATGATTTGTTTTATACTTCATTCACTACATCATTGCGGTGGTTACAATTATCAGTTAATAATGTTACTGGGAGCATCAGCTCTTTGGACAGGTACTTTTGTATATACTTTTATTCATGTAGTACACCAATTTATTTCAATTTTATGTTTTCTATAGGTGCCCCATTACTAGTGTTTTATTGCCAAAGAAGCCTGCAGTGGTTGGTGTCTACAGACAATAGGGGAAGGAGTGATTATCCCTAGACTAATCTTGGATGTTAAAAAGCCCTTGGCATTATTTGCTCTAGGTATATGAACTAAATGTGGAGGGTCTTGATCACCCATTCACTTAGAAGCTTTAGTACCCTTTTAGTATAAGAGGAAATAATACCAATGTACTCTATATCTTTTTATCTGCTTATGTGTATGAAGTCCTGCTAATATATCTCCACTGTGCACATGGAAGTACTCCTCGTGTGTACTGATGAGTTGTAATACCAGGGAGGTAGAGTGGTTAGCATTGCTACCTCAGAACGCTGGGGCGACGGGCTCGATTCCAAGCAGGGCATTATTTGTGTGGAGCTTGTATATTCTCTCCATGTTTGCAGGTTAATCAGCCAGTGACAAAATGGACCCTATTGTGTGTGATAAAGACAGTACTGTAGATCAAACTCTCTCCTTACACAGTGTCCCTTTTTTGGATCTGATGATTAGGGGCCTGATTCATTAAGGATCTTAAATGAAGAGGATCCTTATTTCAGTCTCCTGGACAAAACCATGTTGCAATGAAAGGGGTGCAAATGAGTGTTCTGTTTTGCACATAAGTTAAATACTGACTGTTTTTTCATGTAGCACACAAATATCAACTTCAAATTTCAGTGTACAAATAAGCTATCAAGTATTTGTGTGCTACATGAAAAAACAGTCAGTATTTAACTTATGTGCAAAACAGAACACTAATTTGCACCCCTTTCATTGTAACATGGTTTTGTCCAGGAGACTGAAATAAGGACCCTCTTCATTTAAGATCCTTAATGAATCAGGCCCTAGATATCAATATATATAACTCAGTCATTGGCTTTCTTACTGTTAAAATATCCAATCTGCATCCACCTGTTTTTGTGAGGCCTGCTGTATATATGTTATTGTTATCATAACACTTTATTGGTATAGCAGCAACATATTACATAGCGCTGTACAATCACAGAATGTTTATTCCGTCACTCATTTGTGTTCTCCAGGAGCTAAAATTACTAGTTAGGGCTCTGGAGCTCTCCAATCTAAAAGTAACATTTTAAGTTAGCAGCGTCCACTACTTTCCTGACAGATTTAAGTCACAATTTATATGATATTTTAGGGAGAACACGACTCTCAAGTCAGGTGCTGCCTAAGGCACCAGAATGCCTGGACACACCCTTGTCATTGTTATAACATATTCCGAGTGTTTAGCGTACCTGCCAACTTTTGAAAAGTAATTTCAAGGAGACAAACAGAAGAACAATAATGCACCGCAGACAGCTCTGCCCAAGGGGCATGTCATGCTCTCATCCAGGGGCCAGGGGTATGCCATGTTCACACCCTATGGACATGTCTAACTCCACCAATAGTTGTATCTAGTATCACCCACGGGTGAGTCCAGTACCACTACGTAGACCCATTAGTACTCTGAGTAGCATGAAAACAGAGGCGGTTTATGTGTGAGAGGCTTGCTGCCAGAGGCCATATCGTGACGCACAGCTGAAGTGGCATGTTTTAAAAATCTGCATAATGAGGGGGACATGTTTAAAAATGTTCATATTGAGGGGGGAAAGTTCTAAAAACCTGCATAATGAGGGGTGGGGGGTATTTTTAAAAGATGCATAGTGTTTTCAAAAACAATTAATTACTATACCCAACTTATGTACTAGACCCAGACAGCACATATCATATTGGCTGGCAGTGAGGACGTTAGAAACCTTTCTTACTGTGCTGCTGGCGGTACAGTAGTACAGACTTTACTTCCCATGTGCTGACAGGCAGGGAGAAGTCCTGTGCATTGTTTCTCTGCTCATCGATGGCCGGATTCTGGAGAAGGTACACCATGTGACACTATCTCACTGCGTCATCAGTGGCACATGCGCAGCCCAACATTTCGGGAGCCTCCGCAATCTGGGGGCTTAGTCTACTCTCCTGGGAGGTCTCCCGGACATTCCGGAAGAGTAGACAAGTATGGTGTTTAGTGACACCAAAAAGAGTGTTTCACATCGAAATCCTGGTGAATAACCTTTTTTGAAATAAAAAAAAACAAAAGCTACCATGGGGGGGGTTGTTTATGTGTGTGCGGATGTGTGTGTGTCTATGTGGGGGGGGCAGAGCAAATTTTTTCCCCTGGGCCCACAACTCCCTAGTTCCGCCTCTGTCTAGGAGGGTTCCTGTGCAAATGGGCAACTCCTGCAAGAGATTTATTGTATTTAAAAGATGTACATCAGAGGTTAAGGGCGCTGAACGAATATCAATGATGTTGAGATACATGTTGGGGCCATAGTGTCAATCCCACTGTCAGCAAACAGAGCCTTTGAACAAGTCGCTTAGTGTCCCTTTATTCCAGAAGCCAAATTATGATTGTGAGCTCCGGAGACCCATCCCCAGCTGTTTCAGGACTTATAACAACACACAAAGAAGTCGGAAGAAAGAAATATTTGAGAAAGAGACTACTAGGTCATTTGTGCTTAATATGTCTAGATCAAAAGCTAACACAAACTCTCCATCTATCATTATAACACATGTTGGTGAGTTCATCTACTGCTGTTTATATACAATGGCTACAATATTTTATTATTGGTTCCAAGAGTGTATTACATTTAAAATAGTATTACAACTAATACAATTATAAGGCCTTTTACAAATGGTGTCATCGGTCTATTTAAGGAAGGGTCAAACAAGAAGGAGGTTATTAGATATACAAATGGAATGAGATTATTGCCCTTCTGTTTCCAATCTTACAAGAGGGTGCCAAAATCAAACCCCCATTCTATATGATTGAGACAGTCAATAATCGCAGAAAGCAGTGTTTGACACATAAGGTTATAATGGAAGGTCTGATAAAAATATTTACTTATCCCCATTTCATGGTTGGGGTGTACAGTATGTTTGGGCACTCAGGATGTTGGGAATGATGCTAAATTCACTATGATTTAAAGGTCTATTTATCAAGACGTCCTCCGATATCACAAAGATCGAAAATCTTTTATCCGGCGATTTATCAAAACAATATCACAAGGGCAGCTGAGTAATGCTCAGCTAGCTCCCCAGTGACACTGTCCGGCAGCTTGCCAGGCCACTGCTGGACTGCACATGCGCAGCGGATCTAGAAACCTGGACATGGGCTTCCACTTACAAATTAAAGGATAGTGACAAAAAATATATATTCAAAACTAAATAACTTTATTAAAATAACAGGAGGGGACCTTAATAAATAGGCAGAACAATTTTCACAGGGTTTAGGGCTTTTGTCAATTTGGTCAATAGGCCCCTTAATGTGAACGCAAGCCACTTAAAGCTAACACCACCTGACTATCTCTCCATTAGATAGTAAGGGGTGCAACTTTGTAAGAACAGCAAGCTG
Source organism: Mixophyes fleayi (assembly GCF_038048845.1). NCBI lineage: Eukaryota > Metazoa > Chordata > Amphibia > Anura > Limnodynastidae > Mixophyes > Mixophyes fleayi. The sequence goes on along the minus strand of NC_134409.1, from coordinate 25,341,010 downwards.
TGTATGCACACAATTACACCAGCGGGCCTCATTGTGCATTACAGTGAGAATATCATCATCACCATTTATTTATATAGCGCCACTAATTCCGCAGCGCTGTACAGAGAACTCATTCACATCAGTCCCTGCCCCATTGGAGCTTACAATCTAAATTTCCTAACATACACAGAGACACATGTATGCCAACCCTTGTAGTGCCATATATGTGCAGCATAAATGCTGCCATTATCATGAATTAACTAGTGTAGCCCTAATATTCCCCATACATAAGTCAGTGATTCCTCCTCTTATGTTATGAATGGCAATATAGCTCAAACAGCATGTCATAGGCAGGTCTGAAAATAACCTGCCTCTTTTTCTGACGGAATTTCAGGTGTTTTGAAACGGTCACACATTGCGGGCAATTCAACATTCCAGCCTCAAACAGCTCTATCATCATCAGCTATTTATATAGCGCCACTAATTCCGCAGCGCTGTACAGAGAACTCACTCACATCAGTCCCTGCCCCTTAGGAGCTTACAATCTAAATTCCCTAACATACACACACACAGACATAGAGAGACTAGGGTCAATTTGATAGCAGCCAATTAACCTACTAGTATGTTTTTGGAGTGTGGGAGGAAACCGGAGCACCCGGAGGAAACCCACGCAAACACAGGGAGAAGATACAAACTCCACACAGATAAGGCCATGGTCGGGAATTGAACTCATGACCCCAGTGCTGTGAGGCAGAAGTGCTAACCACTTAGACACCGTGCTGTCCTATAATATTGTAACATGCTTAACTTTAGAAATGTAGTGAACTAGCCCAGCCCTAATAGAGAGCAATTCAGACACACCACTGGTTTACCTGAAATTACGTGTCCTCCAAACTGAATGCATTGAAGAAAATTTTGTCTCTGGAACAGAAATAAATTATGAGAAAGACATAATTAGCTACAAACATGGAGCTAATGGAGAAAATTATTGAAACTGTCTAAGGACATGGAATATAAAAATAATAACCTCGATTACCCAAGGCTGTGCTCTTATACATAATAATTAGCATGCAACATTAGTTATGATAATTGCCCTTTACATTGTGCTTAAAGGCCTAAAATGTAATTTTTTTTATGTACTCGGCCTTCCTAGAATAAAATAAATCCTCCATCCATTATTTTCTGGAAAAAAGAAAACAACGAGAATAATAACTTAATATAAAGAGAAAAAGACACAAGTTTTACTACCTGCAGAATAGATGATAGACTCTGATGACGAGTGTACATGTTTAGGTCACCAAAGTTAATTATGTATTATGGAGCGTGCACAGATCCCAGTGCTGTAAAATACTTTAATATTCCTCTGCTGCACCCCTCCTCAGACCTCACGTCGGCCTTGCAGGGCCCTTTAATATTTCCGTAACATATTTCTATAATGAACCCTCATTCTCACAGCTGTGTCACTGCATCTTAATCTTGCCCTTAAGACCTACTTTTGATTCATTTCAGTCTCTCCCATATCCACTTCAATGTTATCCTTTAAAAGAAAAAGAGGGAATGAGACAAGCGCTATTTTTAGTTTTTACTTGAAGTTAGAACTTAAAAAAAAAAAAAAAGAATCTCCTGCAACTGGGGAATGTAAGAAGCCGTCTGAACAAGGCAGACTTTCCATGACTCAGATTATGTGTCAGTGCGGCCAGCTCCTGCAGCTGTGTGTGATTCCTGCCCACAGCTGGAGAAACAGAGGATTTTGTGTCTCACAGCAGACGCTGGATGGAATCCTAGGCCTTTTACACCCCGTTCATTAAGAACCTGTACTATATACTTATGTGTATCTGCATGACGACAACCATAGATGCAGACATTTGAAAGGTTTATTGCAAGCAAAAATGCAGTCTTACATTAAGCTTTTATATAACCAGTTTATCCATCTACTATGAACCTGCAGCACTATGGCTTAAATCTATAACTTTCTAAACTCTTCTTAGGTGATTTTCTTTTCAGGTGGCCAAATCAATTGCTTACCTACATTTCAAGAACAAAAAGGCACTTGTGGTTCAGTTTTGAACAGAACATGCACACACCTTAAGTTGACAGACTGTCAAGCCTAAATTAACACGCTTCCTAACATTTAAAAAAAACAAAAACATGAGACTATTGGCCAAATCCGTAAGCTGTCCAAGCCACAGCCATGATCTGGCAAGACACACACCTATTTACTATAAAAACGCCTTATTCTAATAGGCCTCTCCCATTTTGACCACTGCTAAAAACAAGTCTGTTGGGGGTACAACACACAGGCTCAACACAAGCACTAGCTCACTAGAATGTTGCTTTTCCTGTGCAACACCACCAGACACTCAGAGTCTGTGAGGGCGTGTACATTATATTTAAACATTTATAAAAGAGAAAGGTGAATAATTGGGAAGGAAAGAGAAGTACAGCAAAAAATATATAATGCAAAAAACATTTTTGCATACTATAAACTAGTTATTAATTATGTTTGAGTATTATTTTACACATGCACTCACTCTCCTAATGATTATAGTTTTACAAGACTTCCGGTTACTGCACATATATATATATATATATATATATATATATATATATATATATATATATATATACATTATTATTACCATTTATTTATATAGCACCACTAATTCCACAGCACTGTACAGAGAACTCACTCACATCAGTCCCTGCCCCATTGGGGCTTACAGTCTAAATTCCCTAACACACACAATAGGCCCCTTAATGTGAACGCAAGCCACTTAAAGCTAACACCACCTGACTATCTCTCCATTAGATAGTAAGGGGTGCAACTTTGTAAGAACAGCAAGCTGTGTATGCACACAATTACACCAGCGGGCCTCATTGTGCATTACAGTGAGAATATCATCATCACCAGTTATTTATATAGCGCCACTAATTCCACAGCGCTGTACAGAGAACTCACTCACATCAGTCCCTGCCCCATTGGGGCTTACAGTCTAAATTCCCTAACACACACACACAGACAGACTAGGGTCAATTTGTTAGCAGCCAAATAACCTACCAGTATGTTTTTGGAGTGTGGGAGGAAACCAGAGCAGCCAGAGGAAACCCACGCAAACACAGGGAGAACATATAAACTCCTCACAGATAAGACAATGGTCGGGAATTGAACTCATGACCCCAGTGCTGTAAGGAAGAAGTGCTAACCACTTAGCCACCGTGTATATACAAACAAAAGAAGTGTTTGAGAAGAAGAGAATAGAGAATTATTATGCAGATATCGAAATATCGATATATCGATTTATGCAGGTAATGTAGTAACTAGGCAACCAGGACATGCATGTGAATTACAGATAAGCCATGCACAGATGAGGCCAATAAGACCTATTGTAGAAATGACATCAGAGTTGGAATGAGCAGGAGAAGGGAATATACATTCAGGGCCCCATGTAGAGTCGGACTCAAGCCCTTAGTTTAAGCTGTGGGAAATGCCCATGTTATATATATAATGGAACAGACACCAAGAGCTCATTTCTTGTGTCTTATGAAGTGTGTGCACCTTGCATAGTTTTCCAAAGGTATCTAAAACAACGTGTGATTCAGAACCATATGTAAATTGCGGGATGCAATTTACACTTGCGCCCAAATCTACACGAGGCCCTCAGTAGCCGCTTTATTAGGTACTCCTTTCTAGCACTGGGTAGGATCCCACTTTTGCCCCACTTTTGCCCCAGAGCAGCCTATATTCTTTGTGGCATGGATTCAACAAGGCACTGGAAACATTCCTTAGAGATTCTGGTCCATGGTGACTTGACAGCATTACACAGATGTTACAGACGTGTCGGCTGCACCAGGACCTGATTAAGGGTTCTGGTCGCCCTAGGCTAACACACCCGTAGTGCTCCCACCCCCCCCTTTCCTCCCCGCCCAAAACATTAAAGGAAAATTCTGGAGTACACCACCATCACCAGCCTGCACCGGTGACACAGAGAAGCAGGCTGGACCCATGTATTCATGTAGTTTATGTCAAATTCCGACGCTACCATCTGCATGTTGCAGCAGAAATTGAGATTCGTTAGACTGGGCAATGTTTTTTCAATTTTCAACTGTCCGGCTTTAGTGAATCTAAGCCCACTGTAGCCTCAGTTTCCTTAGCTACAGGAATGGAACCCAGCATGGTTCTCTGCTGTAGTCTATCCACTTTAAGGTTCAATGTGCTGTGTGTTCAGTTATGCTCTTCTGCATAACAGTGTTCTAACATATGGAGTTTTATTTATTGTCTCCTCCTGTCAGCTTGAACCCATCTGTCCATTCTCCATTGACCTCTATCATTAACAAGGCATTTTTGACTGCAGAACTGACACTCACTGAATGTTTCCTGCTTTGCACACCCTTCTCTGTAAACTCTAGAGACTGTTGTGCATAAAAATCCCCAGAACTCTGCAGTTTCTGAGATACTCAACCCACCCCATCTGGCACCAACAACCATTTCACGGTCAAAGTCACTTAGAACACATATCTTCCCCATTTTGATGTTTGGTATGAACAACAACTGAACCTCTTGACCGTGCCTGCATGCTTTAATGCATTGAGTTGCTGCTACATGATTGGCTGATTAGATATCTGCATTAACAAGAAGGTGTACCCAATAAAATGGTAAAGTACCGGTGTTCAAGGTATGTCACTGGAGATTTCTGTGGTCATATTAAAGCACAGGGCTATATGCCAGAGGTCACAGACATCTGAGATATCTTTTCCATAACAATTACCAGGCGTACAGTATTTCTCATCATCCACTAGATTTTATAATGACCATAGAAGTAATGACATGAGAACTAGCATCACTTGTGTATTATAACATTATAAAGTTCTGGGTGGTAGTATTTATCTGTTGAGCCACATCTGCCACACAGTATTAGAGTTTTCCAGACAGCCTCTATTAGCATAAAGGTAGTCCACCCTTAACAAATGTCATTTCTCCATCCTATGTCTGGGTGTAGGCAGTGTGGGCCAGGATCCATCTAAGAGGTTGCTAGTAATAGCGTTTCCTGTTGGTGTAGTTGGAGATGGCAAGATAACCAAGTTCCTGAACTAGAAATAGAAGGCATACTTTATGGTCAAGGAGGTGGGGGAGAATACATCAAATGATGCATGACGCTTTATATCTGACTGCAGAATCCACTGATTACTGTTCAAATGTGTAAAAAAAAAATTGGAGCTTGTAGTGACAAATACATGTGGCATTTTTGGTGCCTGTTGAGGACATAAAAATCATCAACATCATCATCAACATTTATTTATATAGCGCTAGTGGATGAATTTTTAGAGCTTGTCTGGTTTTCAGAGAAAACAAAATCCTGCAACCGGGAATGAGAGGATGTGAGGAGAGTGAAAGAGAGAGATGCAGATCTTGTGCAGAATGAAGGTGTTGAGTTGGGAGATATTTTGAGACAATTGAGGAGATGTATGATGATGGAGTTATGTTGATGGCATTGTATGTTAGTAGAAGAATTTTATATTGGATTCGTGAAAAACAGGCAACCAATGTAAAGACTGACAGAGTGGCTCAACAGAGGAAAAAACGATTTGCAAGGAAAATCAATTTAGCCGCTGCATGCAAAATAGAATGAAGGGGTAAGAGTCGGGAAAACAAAACAAAAGGAATGGTATTTCAGCGCTAATGAACAGTGGGAGTAATAAATGACTATAAGTCACCTAGATATCTATTCAAAGTTGGGTAAGGTCTATGTGAGGTCTATGTAAATGCAGTCAATAAGGTGGATTGACAACCCTAGGTAAAATGAATATACTTAATACTTTATATGAAATCTCGCTGCACAATAGTAAAACAAATATATAAGGTTACCAAAAAACAGTGGTCATAAAATAGACATTAATGAAAAATGCACAATAGATGTATACACGTGGACCAAGTGACAAATTGCTAGTCCTTAATATTGAGTCTGTCAATACTTTGAATAGTTTCAAAATGTGGCAAAAGGTTAAAGGGTTAGGTAAAGAGGGCGCAAGTGCCCAAAGTACTTGCGGTATTGCTAGACCGAAAAACAGATTCTCGTATTAGGCTCTCCAGAGGAAGGGTAGCAGGCTGGTTTGTGTATGTGGAGTCAGTCGAGTTGCCCGCTGTATGTCCGAGTGTAGGCGTGCGTTCCACAGTGGAACGCACTAGGCTGCTTCCTACTTCCTGTTTCCTGTGTGGTCTACGGTGAATGTCCCGACCGGTTTCGTCGCAGCAGTGACTTTGTCTCATTGGTACATAGGTCCTATTTTTATAGCAGCTGTATGCAAATTCCGTTATTGGGATTGATCGGGCTCCCCATATTGTAATCCTTTGTATATAAATAAGAGGATAGCCGTAGACTCTGTTGACGAAGACATATTACTAAACAAGGAAGATTACATCAAGGAATCATATAGGATTCTACAAGATGACACCACTTACAGACAGTTATCCTCGGACCCCACTACAAAATTTCATAATATACTTATGAGTCATCTCAAACAAGGCTTACAAATAGGCATCATTAACAAATCAGAATATGACTACATACATGTACAGTATCCGAAAATACTTGTTTTCTATTATCTACCAAAGGTACATAAAGACACAACTAATCCACCCGGCAGACAAATTATATCAGGCATCGACTATGTCCTCTAATTTGTCACATTATATAGACACTTTTCTACAGAAATATGTTGGAGAGCAACAGTCGCATATTATAGACACCACTCAAATTCTCAATATTCTCAATGGTATAGAATGGGGGGAAACATACTGGTTAGCTACAAGTGACGTCACATCACTTTACACCGTCATTGACCATACACAAGGTCTAGCTAGCATTTCATATTTTTTGTCTCAACACCCAAACATTAAACCGGAACAAGTACAGTTCATTTTAGACAGTATAGAGTTCATATTAACTCATAACTATTTTTGGTTTCAAAACACATTCCAACTTCAAATCAGAGGCACAGCCATGGGGACCAGATTCACCCCGAGCTATGTTTACTTTTTATGAGCAAGTGAGAGATTGAGAACATCTGGTCCCACCCCCCAGCAGGGGCGAATCTGGTCCTCTGGCAGCCCTATATTGACAATGTTATTTTTATATGGAAGGGTGATGAACTCTCATTGCAAATTTTCATCACAGAACTCAAAAACAACACACACAACCTCAATTTCACCACCTATATACAACCAACAATCTATTGAGTGTCTAGATCTGTACATTTATGTCGACAACCAACAATTAAAAACTAAAACATACAGCAAACCAGTTGATGTCAACAGTTTCATTTTGGCAACAAGCAATCATCACCACCGATGGTTATCCAACATTCCATTACCCAAGGACAAAAACTTAAAAAACAATTTTTGGAGAAACGGTACAATCCAGAGACAGTTGATAGGGCATGCTTAGAAACCACTAAATTAAATAGGGACAATCTTCTAATTTTTAAGGAGTAAGACAACCAATCATCTATAACCAGTTCAGAGAGTATATACTTCATTACTGATTATCATGACTTAGCATTTAAAGTAAGGAACATAATTAAAAAACATTGGGGCATTCTATTACAGGATCAAGAGTTAAGGACCACGGGCCTGATTCATTAAGGATCTTAACTTAAGAAACTTCTTATTCAAGTCTCCTGGACAAAACCATGTTACAATGCAAGGGGTGCAAATTAGTATTCTGTTTTGCACATAAGTTAAATACTGACTGTTTTTTCATGTAGCCCACAAATATCAACTTTCAATTTCAGTGTACAAATAAGTTATCAAATATTTGTGTGCTACATGAAAAAATAGTCAGTATTTAACTTATGTGCAAAACAGAAAACTAATTTGCACCCCTTGCATTGTAACATGGTTTTGTCCAGGAGACTTAAATAAGAAGTTTCTTAAGTTAAGATCCTTAATGAATCAGGCCCCACATTATCAGAAAAAACATATATTGCCTTCAGAAAAGCACCAAACTTAAAGACCAAACTAGTCAGCAACTACATAGCCCCAAACAAACAGATACAATCCCCACTAACATCTACAACTCCATTTACAGGATTCTACCCCTGCGGTAGATGCGTTACTGAAGGAGCCACAGACAGAGAAGCACTAAACCTATACTGTAGTATCAATCCAACACTACAGGAATTAAATACACCATCAAAGACTTTACAGCTTGTGACACTAAGTATGTTATTTACCTCCTCAAATGTCCTTGCCATTTACAATACATAGGATAAACAATCAGACCTTTATCTGTACGCCTGAGTGAACACACAAGGAATATTAAGAAAGGCTTAGAGACACATAGCGTGTCACAGCATTATGAATTGAAACACAAATAAGATCCCACCTTCTTATCCTTTATGGCCATTAAAATAGCCAAAAGGAGAGGAGGTGACTTTTGTAGGAAAATTATTAAGGAGAAAATGAGATATATTTTTGAATTACAAACATTAACCCCCAATGGACTGAACATTGATTTTGAGATCATGGGCTGCATTTAAATACATGTAACTTCTGTTGGTGGGTGGGAATATTATTAACTCTGTTTATGAAAGATTGAGTTTGAGTTGGCGAGAGCACAACCCGGATGAAATGGCAGAAAGATAGTCAGTAACGCGGGACAACACAGATGATGAGAGATCAGGAGAGGATAGATAAATTTGGGTATCATCCGCATAGAAATGATACTGAAATCCAAAGGAGCTTATTAGTTTTCCAAGAGAGGTGATGTAGATAGAGAATAGCAGAGGATCTAGGACTGAGCCTTGTGGTACTCCAACTGATAAAGGAAGCGGAGCGGAGGTGGAGCCAGAGAAACTAACACTGAAAGAGCGATTAGATAGGTAGGATGAGAACCAGGATAGGACAGTGCCTTCAAGACCTAGGGATTGTAGTGTCTGTATGAGGAGAGAGTGGTCAACAGTGTCAAATGTGACATAACCTGGTAGTGAGTATATTGCTATATTGCCGGGGCAGCACGGTGGCTTAGTGGTTAGCACCTCTGCCTGCACTGGGGTCATGAGCTCAATTCTCAACCATGGTCTTATCTGTGTGGAGATTGTATGTTCTCCCTGTGTTTGCGTGGGTTTCCTCCAGGTGCTCCCGTTTCCTCCCACACTCCAAAAACATACTAGTAGGTTAAATGGCTGCTATTAAATTTCCCTTAGTATCTCTCGGTCTGTTTGTGCATGTTATGTTAGGGGATTTAGACTGTAAGCTGCAATGGGATAGGGACTGATGTGAGTGAGTTCTCTGAACAGTGCTGCAGAATTAGTGGTGCTATAGAAATAGCTGATGATAAATAGCCTATCACTCAAACAGATTCTGATTGTCCACTCAAGCCAATCCCTAATAGCAGTCGTGGCCACCATCTAATAGCTACAGTATAGTCGTTAGTACTGAAGTATTTCAAATTAAATATATAATTCATTAAATGTATTCATGTATCCTGAAGCATAAGATTTGCTTTGTGTCAAAAGGTTAAGAGCCTCTGGTACAAAGTTATTTATAGTCAGCCCTTTAGTTTGATAGTTATTTGGTTAGACCTTTTAGTTTGATACTTATGGAGCTGCAGGCTGCAATCTCTAATATAACCAAGTGTGAGCTGTTCAGGGCAGAAGAAGCAGCGATTGTCATAACAAGACACTAATCACAGTATTTTGTTTAATTTACTTACATCCTGTACATATTTTACATTAAATATTTGGCAGTGAAATTTCTCTCGGGATAGAGGCTCATCAGTGCAGCAATACAAATAAAATAGTAGCTACACAAATAGGACAAGTAGGTTTGTTGGCAATTCTGGCATTACTTTTTTATTATTATTTTACTAAATTCTATCACTGTTTTCCCAGAAGACAGAAACCCATTTTATTTTATGAAAGTTTAGAGTGAATTTTCCTGTCTGAAGAAACTAAACACACCAGGGATTCCCAGCCGTTATTCACACCCACTGACGTCAAAGGTGGTTACTCAAAGCCAGGTAACCGAGAGTTCTAGACTGATAGGCAGACTACAGTGTGTATGAATGTACAGTATAATGTTATAAAAAATGAAAGCTACAAACCTGTGAGAAGTACTGTCAAAGTCAAATAATTGGATGAAAGAAATTGATTAATATTTTTTTACTGTGCAATTGCGATCAGTATGCCACGTGTCATGGCGCAATCGCATGATAAATAGCGCACACATACACTCACACTTACACATTCACTTGTATATAGTTCATATTTATAATAGTTCCAATCCACAGTCGTTTATGAACAGATGTTATTTAGTTTATAGTATTATAAGGTTATATGTACATGTTACTGAGATCTAAGGTTCAGGTCACAGGATACATATCAAGTCTGGTATCATTCTAATCTCCTATTTATCCGCAGACGTCCGGGTTCATTTGTCAAAAGGATCACACATTGCGTATGCTAGTTATTGATGATAGAGAATAAATTATTAGAATGGTATTGTCTGTGTAATGCTAATAGTTTAAACTAGTTCTTGGCGGGAAGATAAGTATTCATCCTCTGGAGAGCTGACCCCCACCCTTGGAAAGTTATCCCCCACCCTTGGAGGGTGTCATTTGAACTGACCTATGGACTGCATTACAAGCCTGAACCTATGGAAACTTCTCAAGTCATCTGTATTGTATTTACTGTAACACCAAATGTATAAACATCACTCCCATGAATCAGCTTGCAGTTACTCTGACCACAGTCTTCAGGACCCAAGGACTGTATAGCTGGATCCAGCAGAGCGCAGCACCGCGCAGCGTATGTATCGGCTGTACTTATTTATTGAAATGTTAATCTTTTTGATTTTGCTAAATAAATTGCTTGTGCTTTGAACCACACAAATCGCATAGACAATGGTTATTGGAAAACTATGAAATTACTTTAATAAGTACATTTTTAAACTATATTTATTTTACCTAAAAGGGAAAGAGAAAACTATCCACCTAAAATATTTTTTTCCATTTCCCTAAAACAAAAATAGAACATTGTCATTTCTTTCTCCCTTCCTTCTTTTAAGCAGGTTGCTGTCTGTGCCGATATAGTAATCATAGATTCAGATTTTTAATGAACAGTGACAACGCTGACAGCTACAGTATTTAGGTTACTTATGGTACAAAGACTGGTACAAAGCTAAATTACGATCTGTCTACTGTTCTGTGCTTATGTACACATAAGTTTTCCTGTTAGAAGCTGTTACTATGGGACAGTATTGCACTAATATTTGTGCTTCTCATAGTAATTATGTGCTGAGTCCTATTTGCCTGTTACCTCAATTAAATAACCACTGCCTTAGGGGGAAATTCAGCTCAAAGCGATGTGCCTGCGGACATCACTGCAATGTCGCCTATTACTGGATTTACTGGGAGTCTCCACTCATTTTTCTGTGCACCTCTATGGGGTGCGAGGAAAATTTAGCAGAGAAACATCACCACGAAATGCAATTATGAACTGTTCGCTTTGAATTGAATCTCTCGGTTAGCATGAAACTCAATGAGAGTCAAACAACTAGCGGAAGCACCATTCTAATGTCAGACAAGTGTATATTAAAATATGAATGTAATACTTTTCATGATACATCCTCACTCATTATGTGAGTACATAGGGAGCCAAAACAGTTTTTACATAGGGAAATGGGCTTACCATCAACTCTAGGCCCATTGAAAAAAGGAATCTGCTCTCTTGTTTGTTCTTCAACCGGGTAGCAAAATAATGCTTTCAATTTACACCATTTATTTCTTTTTAGTTCATTTAAACAAGAAATGGGAAATCAACTATATCGTTGTTGTGCAGCACCAGTTTGAATTATGCACGGAACTAGTTACGATTGGTGACATCCCAGAAAAGCCTGTTGTACAGGATTGTTCTCCTGCTGTAGGAGGCCGAATAATTGTGAATTTCAGTGCTGCTGACACCTGGTGAGTCAAGAACACCGATTGGACGGCTGCCACCAACACTTTGAATGTTAAGAGCACTGATTGGATGGCTACCAAAGGGGTTTTCATTTATATATTTTAAATTAATTATTTTAACTGCATTCATAGCTAAGCTGTTTGATTATCTTAGTGTACCCAGGGTTCAAATAAAATCCATGTTTGACCCACACAAAGCAAAGTTAAAACCCAAAACTACGATCATTTTGTAATAAAATGTGAATCTGTTGTGCCCTATCAGATTCTGATTATGGTCACATAAGGCTGGGTACACACTACAGAAAATTTCTCCCGAGGCGATATCGTTAATGATTTTACAAACTGAGAGTCCCGATCAGCTGCCGATTCATGTGCACACACTATACAAGTTTTACAAGGTTTACTTTCAGATCTGTGCTCTTTATCCATCATAACCATCAGCTGAAAAGATTGTGACTCTGTAAACTCCATAGAGATCTGCCTACACTGCTGGTCATGGGTGACTACACAGTGCGGAATTGGCACGACATCGTTCCATCATTGACCGATATTTTTAATCTGTTAATAAAATCAAACGATACAATGTGCATTGGAACAATAATTGTTCATTGTTGGAGCGTACACACTAACAACATATCGGTCCAAATGTTCTTTTATCGTATGATTGACCCGATAATCGAGTGAAAAAACCCGCAGTGTGTACCCAACCTAAGTGTGCACACAGAAGCACAAATGGAGGCTTGTGTAGGCCGACAGCCATGATGACATGACCCTACTCAGCCTTCTGTTGCTTTTCATCTTCTAGACATGTTTAACTATTAAAAAGCATAATTCAACTTCTTGCGCAGTTATTGGTTCTCTTTTGTGCCCATCTACCAAAATTATTTTGATAGATGTTTGAGAGTATATTGCAGCACATCAGAAACACAAACTACAGCCCTTTAAATCCCTTTCACAAACCATTTCACTACATCCATCTTCATTGGCACAAATACTGCGTGGGCTGTGAATTGTACTAGTAAAGGAAAAACCAACATCTTTGTCAGCTGTAGCTTAAATGAAGCATTTACTTAGACATGTATTACTGTATTTTAAAATGCTTTCAGTAATTGCTAGATTTTGTAAGGTGCATGGTTTAGTCATTAATTACTGTTTCAGAAATAACAGATGTTATTCAGCCTGTATCTCTCACCTACTCACCTAAGACGACTCGGTACCTGTACATCAATGTTGCTGGCAGACAGCATTTACATTCACAATCCATGCTTAACACTCTGTGCCTTGGTCACCATAGCAATTGCACCACCATGACTTAGAAGGTAAAAGCATTCAGCAAATTCCATTTGTCAATGACATAACATTGCCATGTATTGAAAATGTTTTAAATCTGGTAATATAAGTTTTGGCGGACATCCACTATAAAGGTTACCTATCCCTAATTGTGGAAAGAGAATGACACCTAAAAATGAGCTGCTGTTAAACAACTAGGGAAAGGAAAATTGGGGAATGAATTTCAAGAGGATGTGAGGAATAATGTCACATGACTTGGGACAGCATTTATTAGGGAATAGAAAAGCAAGAGAGACATATTGTAAGAGACTGAATAACAATTTGCCCTTTTAACTTGTAATGAGAAAGTTATTGATTAGTACAATAGTAAGTGCTAAACTTACTATACAAAGCTGCTGATGTAGATCCAGGACGGCAGCTATGCGCAATTCCAGTTTGCTTTGTACAGTATGAGCCATAAAGATTAAGGTCTTGGATTGTAGCACTGAAGACAAAACCTATTTAAAGAAATATAGATTTCAAAACAATACAATACACACCAAGTAATATCCTAAATGCTCCGGAATGTACTCAGCCTGGCACTGACAAGCCGTTGATCATCTAGTGATAATGCCATCCTGGATACCAGTACCCAACTAATTAAGGTCTGGTCAACAGAGCTTGTGCTGCCACTATGGAAACAGAGGGAATCATCTATGGCGTTTGGGTTTAGGAGGAACCTTAAACATTGAATGAGTGACATAATGTCATTCATTCAGTGTCCTTATTTCCACTGTGATGCCCCCTCACAAGTGCGCCAACCACTGACATGGAGGGGCAGCAGTCAGCAGCTTCTTACCTGTGAAGCTGCCCACGGCTGCTCCTCCTTGTTGGTAATGGGGCTATGATGTTACAGCCCTGCACCACATTCCCAAGTGGAGACAATGTCATCCACTACATGCAAAGTGAGTGCGACGTCCAAGGGAAAGGGGGGCGCGCCTAAGGCGCACAGAGCGCACAAACCAGCCTGGCTGGTGAATAAAGTGTGTTATGAAGTATGTCGCAGGTCTTACATTAGATCTGCAGCACACATTTACTTGCACTAAAGCTGAGCTTCAGCTGGTCCAGAGTGCTGCTCTGACTTATATCAGAGGGCCCTCTTTCCTCCTGTCTCTATACTTACTGCTTCTGCTCCAGCTACACTGAATCTGGTCTAGATGGAGCCGTTGGACTCTAAGTAGTACTTGTTTATTGTGCTGTTTACCCTGTGAGGTCTATTGTTTGTAATATGTGCAGCGCTGGGAATACCTTGTGGTGCTTTATAAATAAAGAATTGTAATAATAATATCAGAGTCTGCAATATCCTATGGATATTTCTTTGTCCTGTGCTCAGGTGAAGGCACGTCAAACTTTACTACCAGATCCTGCCATATTATTGGACAACTGAGAATGCAGGTCAGAGACAGAGATTACTCACGCAGATTATAACAAATCTACATATGGGCAGCACAGTGGTCTAGTGGTTAGCACTTCTGCCTCACAGCACTGGGGTCATGAGTTCAATTCCTGACCATGGGCTTATCTGTGTGGAGTTTGTATGTTCTCCCGTTTTTGCGTGGGTTTCCTCTGGGTGCTCTGGTTTCCTCCCACACTCCAAAAACATACTAGTAGGTTAATTGGCTGCTATCAAAATTGACCCTAGTCTGTGTGTGTATGTGTATGTTAGGGAATTTAGATTGTAAGCTCCAATGGGGCAGGGTCTGATGTGAATGACAAGTATTCTCTGTACAGCGCTGCGGCGCTATATAAATAGCTGATGATGATGATGGTGTGGATATGAACACATAGATATGTGCATTTAATCTCACCTATGCAAAACATTTAGAATTTGCTGTCTGGAAAACACCTATGAAACAGGACACAAAATGCTGCATGGTTACTCTTTGCGAATGTATTACTGTTCCTCTGGTCTCTCCATGTGTCCTGTGGCTATCCTGTGAACACCATACTCATTAGTCCTAACATGCCCGACGTATCAGAGATACAATGTCAGTGGTGCACGCAGGGGGGGTTTCTGAGTCTCCAGAAACCCCCCCCCCCCCCTCCGCGGATCGCAGCTGGCAAAAGCATGTTTTTAAACATGCAAAACATTTTTTCTGTTACAGCACCGCCGCGACGCCTCTGTCACAGCGCCGCGGCTGCTGTATAACTCACGTTCGTGAGAAGGAGCTGCTGCGAATGCGCGAGCGCAGCAGCTCCTCCCTTGAATACCCAGCATCACCCACCCTGGCTTCCCTGGGGCACGGTAGGGCTTGATATTTCAAGCAATCTTTCAGTGAATAAATAATAAAATATTTTATGATACTGGTCACAATCAATATGATGTATTGTTTTATTAACAGACCAAAGACTCTATTTCTGGGCAGCCTTCAGGGTATGTAGAGCTGTGTTATTGTATATAAATATTGTATTATAGGATTCCTCTACTTTTTTAATCCTGTAATACAATATTTATATACAATAACACAGCTCTGCATACCCTGTAGGCTCCTCAGAAATGAAGTCTTTGGTCTATTAATAAAAAAACTACATCAGATTGATTGTGGCCAGTATCTGATTTCACCATGTAATATTTGTATATATATATATATATAGTCCAAACTAGTGTCATGTTATAATTTTTTTTAGTTTTTTTTTTGTTGTTCGTTTTTTTCATGTACATTAGCAATGTTAGTTTTAATGTGTGTTATCAATGCTATTTTGATGTGCGGTATGATTGCTAGTGTTAATGTGTGTTATCAATGCTATTTTGATGTGCGGTTTTAATGTGGAGTGTAAATACTCATTTTACAGATAAGTTTTGAAGTTATACCATGTGAATAAGATTTTATTTTGTGACTAATTTGTACTTGTTATTTACAGTAAAAAAGTTTATGTTGACATCTTATTGTGGCGCTTTATTTTTTAAGTTGTATTTTTGCTTTGTTCAGAATTCAACTATTTGGAAACCCCCCCTTAAAAATCCTGCGTTTACCCCTGAATGTTACCACTCACCAGTCATTTCCATGTACACCAAGTAGCCAATCCAGCAGTATTCTAATGAAATCCATGTAGTATGTTACACTCATATCATTAAGGCTGACATCAGATAAAGACAAATGTGATACAATGGTTATATGTGACAGGAGCTTGTATCTGTGAGGCACACTTGTAATACCAGCTACAAGCAACAGGTGGCAGTGCACAGTGCCTACTTTTGTGGGATTGCAAATCCGACTGGAAATGTACATGATGGAAAGAGGGAAAAATGTTACTTTCAATTTCATCCAACAAACATCTCCCCGTTTATTAACTTGAACTTTTTTCTTCCCAGATATTCTAGTCTTATTTATGAGTCCAAAATAATCAGCGAGGGACTTTATTTCCTGCATGGGGTATTGCCGCAGTTAGTAATAAAATGTTATTGTCCCTTCATATAATTATACATTCATATTGCCCCATAATATAATAATACAATATTTTTGTCCCCTTAGTATAATGAAAAATAAAATCTGCCCCTTTAAGTAAATTATAAATTAATTTTGTCCTTAATTAATAAATCATTTTTGCCCCCATAATTCATAAGTCAATGGTGCCTCCTCTTATGTTCTAAATGGTAAGATCCAACAGCAGCTTGAGCAATCTCCTCTCTCACAACCACATTTTTGTTCTGGCTGTTTTTCTGGTGGTTTTACCGGTGGTTTGGGAAACTGGATCTTAGTAAATCTGACGTATTTGTAACATATTAAAATCGGGTTGGAGATTTGCAATGTGGTTCTTTGGTTCTATGCAGATGCGCTGTCAGCCAATCAATTGCCGTGATTGCCATTCAAGGCTGTTTGAATTAGGCGCTGCGGCAGATACTTCACCAGCTGTAGGCAGAGCTTGGCCGCGTGGTGTGTAACCACCAGTGCTGGCTATAGCTGGCTCATGTGGGGGAACAGAGTCTATAAAGACTCCAGTTTCCCTGCGATTAGGGTGGAGCCACTTTAGTAGCTGGGACCTGGGAATATAGGAGGTGGGGGGTTTGCGGCCAATTCTGCGTTAATTAAAGGTTAACTCCTGGTGTGCGGGCCATAAATGGATGGCTTTATTAGGGAGTCTGGACCCCTATGTGATAAGACCCCAGTACAAAATGTGGGGTGCGCAGCTAGTACAGTGGGGGCATGTTAAGGACCCCATGAAGGAGACTGTGTAGTACAGCAGCAATAGCATCTGCTGAAGATAATGTGCAGGAGGAGACTGGCATTATATATGTACAAGTATTCTTGCAACCACTATGATTTTCTGTGCTGGAGAAAGAGGATTAAATACAGTTTATTTTATCTTGGATTGAACGGAGATGGCCTGACACCCAATATTATTGTTACTGCACCACGCACACACTAGTGTCCATTCCACATCATAGCTGTGTTAAACACCCGTGTATTCAGGGTTCCTCTGTAATTGGTTGCTCGTGCCCACCAGCTAGCCAGATCAAAAAGGACTGCATGTAGTTGCATCTTAGGCCACCAGGGGCACCATTCACACGGTGAGTGACAGAAGATGGAGGAGATGATTCATAGTGAAAACAGTGGCCACATGTCACAGGCACCTATAGTGGACCAACAGATTTTGCACTGACCTACCCAAGGTGCGTCCAGTCGCCGGAGGTACCCCGCCAGCCAAAAGATTCGCTGGGTCTCGCTGGCAGAGCCTTCTCTATGCAAAGCATGGAAAAGTCTACTTAACAAGGTACCACCGCAATCGGTATCATTGTTTTATTATTTGCCAATGGGTTAATATATTTGTTTTTTCATATTTTTATCAATTTGTTTTAATATTTATTTTATTTATTAGGGTAATTGAGAGCTGAAGTCTGGGATTTCCGTCTCACTGTACATGCACAAACCACCTAGCGCATATCCCCGAGTGTGGCCTAACGAGGTATAAGTTAAGCCCATACTTACCTACTCCCAGAAACTTGTTTACCTACTTCCGGGAGAGAGGCGTGACTGGAGGGTGGGAGGGGGCGGCCAATTGCATCATTTTGGCCCCGCCCCCAGCGACATAAATTTAATTTTTTCGCCAGGTGAGCGGCCAAAATGGCGTGATTCACCGAGAATCGCGTCAAATTCCGGGATGCGAGAGAAATGCCAGCTCTCACGGGAACCCAGGAGACTGACCCGAATTTCAGGAGTCTCCCGGACTTTCCGGGAGAGTTGGCAAGTATGGTTAAAACCATACCACCCAAGGCCAGTATTGCTGTCCCAGCAATATCTTTTTGATAGATTGCGAAAGGAAATCAGACTTATCGCCGACGATTGATCAATAAGCACCTGAGTAATGTAATTTGGATTCCTCAGGACAAAAACCTGCTTCACTGTCATTATAATCTGATTTAACCGTCATATGTGTAAAAGAAAGCAGGACTGTTACGCCTCTAGAAACCTTTAGTGGATACTTCCCATGTGCCTTTTAGCCAGGCAAAGCCCTGTAAATCCAGCCTAGTTACATCAGTTATAAAGTCCTGGCTGCCAGCCATGCTCAGATATGTAATGGCATGCACCAGCACGAAGAATACACAACACAGGGAGCAGAGCGGAGCTTCAGACGAAGCCAGAGTGACTCACAAGAACCTACAGGTACCAGTGAGCAAGGGGAGGGGAGTTAGGGAGGAAATGTACAGGGGAGAGGCGAGGGAGGGGAGGAGAGCAGACCTATGAGAAAACTGACAACCACATAGAAAAAAAACACAGTCTCTTACTTATTTCCTTGACTTATCTATAAGGTTGGAGCTACAAGGCAAGAAAAGTTAACTTTCCAAAAGCTGTAATGTGTGGATCTAACTTTCACCGGCAAGGTAAGCCTGAGCACTTATTGTATATAACTAGGTACAGGGTAGAGGTAACATGCTTGATAGTTCTGGTGCAATAATCACTACCCCATTGCTGTCATTGAGCAACACTTCTCATCACTCATAGTCTAACAACTGTCCTCTATCTACCTATCAATTTATCTGTGAGTCACTGCTCTGTACTGTGTCATTTACAGGTGTTCAGTCTGTTAACAGTAGGAATACATTGTAGAAAAACTTAAAGTTTATTAAACACTTTTTTTTATCAATTGGACATTAACATAATGTGTTATGATATATGTACTTGCCAATACCACTAATAGACCATTACTGGTATTGCGGTGCTCAGATGTGTCTCTGCACCAACCTGTGGCACACGCCATCTGTGGTGGAACTACAAGTCACAGCGTGCCCTGCCAAATAAAGACAGAACATGCTGTAATTCCACAGCAGCTGAAGAGCCGCAGTTTGGCTGAGCGTGTTGACGGGGACACAGTTGTGTATCACAAAGCAGACTTCCCACTGGTGGGGAATTAATACCTATAGGGTTGTCAGTTAACCCTTTACACTCCCACCCAGTGCCCAAAATGCAACACAAATAAAACAACTTCTAGTTTACTTTTAATGTGGTTCAGATGTAGAAAACAGTAGGGAGCTCCCCAAGTTCTTTAACAATAATACTGCACAGCAAACTAGCTAACTACAGTGATTTTAGTGCTGTTTGAATAAAGCAGGTCATTAGTTGGGTAGCACCTTTTAGATGGCAGTGGCCTAGTTAAATCTCTGGTATTGTCCACTATTCCAATGATGTTAATGTGCAGCAACGACTAGAGCCATTTAAACTGCAGGGTTAATATTATTTACATATTACACAGTCACATTGTGCTGTGTCTACATGAGAGCAGAAATTCCCATGGATCAGACTGAGGAGGCGGAGGATCCCTCTTGTTGCGATGTTATTTTCCTGGCATCCGTGATAGGTCCACTCTCAGTATGGTATAATCCGCACGCCTCCTGGTATACAATGCCTGTGTATGTGAAGGAAAAGCAGGCGTCTGTGCTTGTTTCACTAACATCTTGCATGATAAACAACTCCTGTTTCCCCTCTCTTGTAGAACAGACACTGAAGGCATTGAACTTGCTCTCTCTTGGGGTTTGTACAGCCCTGTGATAACAATTTAGAGGAAAAACTTAAACGCCCCCACTCATTAAACTTGAAAATTCCACTAGTCCCAAATATGGACAATCTGAGCGCGTGAGCCGAAAATAAAACTAGTTGTGCTTGTGCCTAGCCGTTAACACTTTAGATGCCTTGTGAGCACTAGGGATCGTTGAAAAACTGCAAATAGACAAGTGTGTCCTGTTTAGACAGAGAGTAATGCATTCTGCTACAAGACAACCTATATATATTTAGCTCACTTCATTCCACAGGAATACACAATAACTTGTGTCCAACAGTGTCATAGGCAAACTGAGGGGGGTTTCCTAGTGTCTGGAAACCCCCCATCCAAGCCTGGGGCACTGTATAATTGAGGTGGCTGGGCCCTGCCCCCGCTTTACACGGCTCTGCTTCAAAAGGGAGAGCTGCGTGCATCTAACAGTAGTGTACGCAGCATTGCCCATGTATATTATGGGGATAGGAAGAGTTGGAGAGTAGCCAAGCACAGTCTAAAATTATAGCCACACCCCCATGCATGCTTGTCACACCCACTGGCGGCATGGTGTGGAAACCCCCCTCTACAAATCCTGCGTTTGCCCCTAATGTATAGGACCAGAGCGATGCTAAAACAGGAGTGTGCACACTGTATTATTCACACTACACCAGAATCACTCTCAGTACTGTAGCTCTGCGCCCCGCTTTGGTTAGTTTTGAAGTTTGAGCGCCAACAGGTCTACCTTATAAATAATGAATTTCAATTGAATTCAATTGACTTTAATTGTTTTATTGTTGTAGTTATTTATATGTGTATTAGTTTTGTTTGTATTCAGTTAAAACATACTGTAAGTTAACAAAGGCATGTCCTGGCTGAAATGGGCACGGTTGGCATTGATGAATATGCGCTTATACAAGAATCCTGCTCACATGGTCTATTATTAGCCCATGAGAACTTCAATTGTGCAATTCACAAAAGGCAGCATCTTACAGAAGAAGTGTGTGACTAAAAAGGCCGGCCTTGGATAGAGTTTGTATGTTCTCCCCCGAATTCAATGGGTTTCCTCCAGGTTCTCTCATTAATTAGTGTCTGATTAATATTGGCCCTGGTTTGTGTCTGGCTGCGATATTCCTGGGATAGGTGGATTAGATTGTAAACTTCGACGGGTCACACAGGCAAACATCTCTTGTACTCCGCAGCAGATTATGTTAATAGATGCATGATAATGAAGATATGCACTGACTGTGAATGCAACACGAGGAGAGGTGAAATGTAAGTTTCAACAAACAGGAAGCAGGAAATGATATACATGAGTGATTATATAGAACGGATGAAAGAATCATCTGCCTTTGAATATGACAGAGATCTGCATTATGCACTGATAATGCATTGCTCTTTTGAATTGGGATGAGCTTACTCTGTCACTCCAAACCACAATGCTTCATGGGGTTTCGTCGTACTGTCAGCAGCAAATCATCATTGACCGCTTCCATTTACACCGCTTGGCCACACCAGCCAATCAATGACTTTGACAACTGTGCACCAACGTGGCGTCAGTTGTAGGAGGTTATCTCTGCCATCACCAGGCTCTTTCACTGGCACCTGCAACTGTTTACATTACTTGCATTGTGCGTAGCTGCTGCAGCACCTCTTTGTTGATTACTTGGCTTACTTTGTCTCAGGACTGCAGAGTGCTGAGGCAAAATACAGGACTCAATGCAGGATAGCAGCAGGGTGGATTAATGTGTGTGCTTTATTCTGTTGGTCTCAGGAACTCAGCAGAGACCAGCATCTTACAGGAACAAAGAATGATTTTACTACAGAAGATTTATTGCTCATATAGCTCCTGTAAGGGCTGTTCCGGTACAGACACCACTTCATATTTTGCATAGGTACCTTTCTATTAATAATAGGGATGTGCACCGGCGACTTTTGAGGTCTCGTGTTTTGTGTTTTGGATCCGGATTTTCGTTATTTTTGAGGTTCGGATTTGTCTCGCAAAACACTTGACGAAAGGTCTCGGTTCGGATTTAAGGTATTGGATTCGGATTTTTTTTGAAAAAAACATAAAAAGTTTAAAAATCAAGTTTTTGGGCTTATTTTCACTCCTAGGCTATTATTAACCTCAATAACATTCAATAACAAGCATTTCCACTAATTTACAGTGTATTCTGAACACCTCACAATATAGTTATTAGTCCAAAACGTTGCAAAAAGGTATCTTTCTGGACTGCGTAGAGGAGTGGGTCACCACAATATCTTAAAAACCCTGAACTTTTATGAATCGCACCAATAAATGTACCTGGACTGCGTAGAGGAGTGGGTCACCACAATATATTAAAAACCCAGAACTTTTATGAATCGCACCAATAAATGTACCTGGACTGCGTAGAGGAGTGGGTCACCACAATATATATAATAAGAAAACCATCAACTTGTTTGATTCGCACCAATAAATGTACCTGGACTGCGTAGAGGAGTGGGTCACCACAATATATTAAAAACCCTGAACTTTTATGAATCGCACCAATAATTGTACCTGGACTGCGTAGAGGAGTGGGTCACCACAATATCTTAAAAACCCTGAACTTTTATGAATCGCACCAATAAATGTACCTGGACTGCGTAGAGGAGTGGGTCACCACAATATATATAATAAGAAAACCATCAACTTGTTTGATTCGCACCAATAAATGTACCTGGACTGCGTAGAGGAGTGGGTCACCACAATATCTTAAAAACCCTGAACTTTTATGAATCGCACCAATAAATGTACCTGGACTGCGTAGAGGAGTGGGCACTGGGCACCACAATAAAATATATAAAAAACCTTCAACAGGTCTGCATTACACTACACATACGGCTGCTCCTCCATCCTCTCCATCATATACATGTTGGAGTTTTAGCGTGTGACAACCTCTTGTTTTTGATAATGTCAGTGCATTTTGAATATTTTTCAATTTGCCCCACACCACTGAATGTACTTTATCTATGATACGCATCTATCTATCTTGACTGCGTAGTGTGGTGGCCCCGGTACACAATTTGGTACCGAGGCCACAATATAATTAAAAAACCCTCCACGTGTCAGAATTCCACCAAACAAGTATCTGGACTGCGTAGTGGGGTGGCCCCGGTACCCAACTTGATACCGGGGCCACAATAAAATAAATACACCCTCCACGTGTCAGAATTCCACCAAACAAGTATCTGGACTGCGTAGTGGGGTGGCCCCGGTACCCAACTTGATACCGGGGCCACAATACCTCCTCCAAACATGCTACAGACAATTCGTCATTGAGATCCCATTAAGTATGTTAAAGACAGACAGGGTCCAAGTGTTATTAGTTGACTTTGTAAAGAAAAAAACTGTCCCTGTTGCACATAGTCGTGCAATGAAGACTTACTTTTTCATTTAAAGGCACGATCTTTCAAGTGTAGTGTTTGTAAGTCTAAGTCATATTATACTTTTGGTAAAATTGGTTTTTTTTGTTCCTCTTTATGTTAATTAATTAGTAATAGAATTAAAGTAGGAAATAGAATTAAATAGAATTAAAGTAGGAAATAGAGTGGTATAGAGTTGTAGTGTGGTATAGATAGAGTGGTCCACACAATATAATAATAAAACCCTCAACTGGTCTGAATTCCACCAAACAAGTATCTTGACTGCGTAGTGTGGTGGCCCCGGTACACAATTTGGTACCGAGGCCACAATATAATTAAAAAACCCTCCACGTGTCGGAATTCCACCAAACAAGTATCTGGACTGCATAGTGGGGTGGCCCCGGTACCCAATTTGATACCGGGGCCACAATACCTCCTCAAAACATGCTCCAGACAATTCGTCATTGACAGACCCCAGACAGACAGGGTCGTAGTGTTATTGTTTGACTTTGTAAACCCAAAAAAATGTCCCTGTTGCACTTGCACATAGTCGTGCAATGAAGACTGACTTTTTCATTTAAAGGCACGATCTTTCAAGTGTAGTGTTTGTAAGTCTAAGTCATATTATACTTTTGGTAAAATTGTTTTTTTTTGTTCCTCTTTATGGTAATTAATTAGTAATAGAATTAAAGTAGGAAATAGAATTAAATAGAATTAAAGTAGGAAATAGAGTGGTATAGAGTTGTAGTGTGGTATAGATAGAGTGGTCCACACAATATAATAATAAAACCCTCAACTGGTCTGAATTCCACCAAACAAGTATCTTGACTGCGTAGTGTGGTGGCCCCGGTACACAATTTGGTACCGAGGCCACAATATAATTTAAAAACCCTCCACGTGTCGGAATTCCACCAAACAAGTATCTGGACTGCATAGTGGGTTGGCCCCGGTACCCAATTTGATACCGGGGCCACATTACCTCCTCCAATTTCCAAGTGTAGTGTTTATAACATCTTAACACTACACTAATTCTAGCACGTCAAAACCTCTTGTTTTAAATAATGACAGGGCATTTAACTTTTGATTTAATTTATTGAATTTGTTGGCATTTTCTTTTACTTTTTGAACATGGCAAACGACTGTTGAATGGTCACATAATGCCAAAAAAAAAGTTGCAAGATGGAATTGTCCTTGGGCCCTCCCACCCACCCTTATGTTGTTGAAATAGGACATGCACACTTTAACAAACCAATCATTTCAGCGACAGGGCCTACCAAACAACTGTGGCTGAAATGATTGGTTTGTTTGGGCCCCCACACCAATAAAACAATTCATCTCTCCCTGTACAAACTAAACAGGCTCTACTGAGGAAAGATGTCGTCCTTATCCTCAACCTCTGATTCCTCTCCCCCTACAGTGTGTACTTCCTCCTCCTCACACATTATCAATTCGTCCCCGCTGGACTCCACAACCACAGTCCCTCTGTACTGTCTGGAGGGCAGTGCTGTACTTCATTGAGGAATTGATTATTCATTTTTATAAACATCATTTTTTCAACGTTGTGAGGAAGCAACCTCCTTCGCCGCTCACTGACCAGGTTCCCCGCTGCACTAAAAACTCTTTCCGAGTACACACTGGAGGGGGGACAACTCAGTTAAAAAATAGAGCCAGTTTGTACAGGGGCTTCCAAACTGCCTTTTGGAGTTCTACCACGTCACTACCTCTAGTTAATTTAGATTGCAAGGCTTGTAAATATAAATACTTTGAAGATAAAAAAAAGCAGGCTGCACAGACTGTGGAGCTAGAAAGTGAAATTAAATGGACCACGTTACTTTGGTGGCTATCTATGCCCCCCCCCGCCCTACACTTGTAGTTGAATATAAATAAAGCAGCCTGCATAGACTGTAGAACTAGCAATTCAAATATACAAAGAAATGGACAAAGGCAGTTTGGTATCTGTCTGCATCAGATCCCCTCTCCACTAGGAGTAAAACAGAAAACTTTTCAGCCGTTATATAATCTAGAATATAAATAGAAATTGAGAAATGCAATTTGGTATCTGTCTGCATCATAATCATCAACATCCTCCTCAGCGCCAGCTACATCAATATCCTCCTCCCAGTGCACAACATTCACACCTTCATTAGCCAAATCTGTAACTGGACTGTGGGTGATCCTTCCAGCATATGCAGAGGGCGTGCTGCAAATGCTGGATGGAGTCACCTCTTCCCGTACAGTGATGGGAAGGTCAGGGTTCACAACCAACAACACCCTTGGACTCGCCTTGGGGATTTGTGATGTCATCTGTTTAGAAGGCAGAGTTCTTTGCTGTTTTGTTGTTGTTGCTGACAGCATAACTCTCTTAAATTTTTTGTAGGGGGGGGAGGAGGGCTTTGATCCTTGGGTGAAGTTGGACCACTAGTCATGAACACGGGACAGGGCCTAAGCCGTTCCTTGCCACTACTTGTCGTAATTGGCATATTGCCAACTTTACGTTTCTCCTCAGATGATTTTAAGTTTCTTTTTTTGCTGTTTTCTGAGAACTTGGGCTTTTTGGATTTTACATGCCCTGTACTAGGAGATTGGGCATCGTGCTTGCCAGACGACGTTGATGGCATTTCATCGTCTATGTCATGACTAGTGGCAGCAGCTTCAGCATTAGGAGGAAGTGGGTCTTGATCTTTCCCTACTTTATCCTCCAAATTTTTGCTCTCCATTATATGTAGCACAAGATACTGCAGAATGTGTGAACTTGGTAATATTGCAGTACCAATGGACTTATAATGCTGGATTGGTTTTGCAAATTTGGTTATAATTATTATATATTTTTTTTTTTTAAATTTTTTATTATTTTTTACTTTTTTTTTATTTTTTAAAAACTTGGGAATAATGGGGAAATAACTATGCCCTTAGAAGCACAGAGCACAGGACACAGCACCACTGGACTGAACAGGACACGGCACAGGACCCAGCAGCACTACGGAACTCAGCAGGACAGAGCACAGGACACAGCACCACTGGACTGATACTGCAGAATGTGTAAACTTTGTAATATTGCAGTACCACTGGACTTTTACTGCTGAATGTGTGAACTTGGTAATATTGCAGTACCAATGGGCTTATACGGCAGGATTGGTTGTGAAAATTTTGTGGTAATTAAAAAATATTAAAGTAGTTTTTGATATTTTTAAAAAAAACTTTTTTTTATTTTTTTAAACACAGGGGAATATTGGGGAAATAACTATGCCCTTAGAAGCACAGAGCACAGGACACAGAACCACTGGACTGAACAGGACACAGCACAGGACCCAGCAGCACCACTGACCTCAGAAGGACAGAGCACAGCACACAGCACCACTGGACTGATACTGCAGAACACAGCACAGCACAGCACAGCACAGCACAGCACAGCACAGCACAGCACAGCACAGCACAGCACAGCACTAAACAGCACAGCACAGCACAGCACTAAACAGCACAGAACTAAACAGCACAGAACTAAACAGCACAGAACTAAACAGCACAGAGGACCACCTAACACACCCTCCCTCTACCCTGATCAATGCCCGAGTGAAGATGGCGGCGACTAGCGGGGAATTTATAGGATCCGAGTATCGCGAGATCCGACAACGGGATTATGAGTCAGAGCCTCAGTTTCACTTTTGAATTTGGCGCCAATACCCGGATCTGTCTCGGATCCGACTCGGATCCGCAACGTTCGGGTGGGCTCGGATTTCAGAAATCCGAGCGCGCTCATCCCTAATTAATAAGGTGCCATAATGTACCTAAAATATATGTAAAACATTTCCTGCAGCACTTGAAGGGAGGGGGACAAGTGTGGAGCCAGCCACATCTATGCACTTGATACCATAGAGAAACTCTGTGTCGTATTCAAGGGCAATGGAAATAAACAGCTCTACATAGTTGATAAAAAGATTTTGTGGCAAAAAAAAAGAAAGAGAGCAAGATAAATTAAACTTTCTATAAGACACGTACAAACAAGTATTTTAGGTCACAAACCCCTTAACGCACAGGAAGTCATATGACGGGATCCCTAAATCATAAACTATGTTCAGGGAGAGCAATTGAGTACAAGTATTTGGAAATACTGGAGTACATTAATCACACTGAGTAATAGATTTCCGAATTCTTCATGGTGTTCGGCATGATCTATCCAGTCCAGCTGTCACTCAGCCATGTGCATAAGCAGCTGTTTGAGGAGGAGACAAGTTGAGTAAAACAATTTTCAGTCACGAATCTTCTACTGGTGTGCGACACTCATGTTAAATAGAATAGAATTAAGTTAGCGCTCTTAGTTAAACCATACTTGCCAACTCTCCCGGGAATGTCCGGGAGACTCCCGAATTCCGGGTAGGTCTCCCGGACTCCTGGGAGATTAGGGCAGTCTCCCCAGTGCTGCCACCAGAAATTGCGAGGCCCAGTACAAATGTAACAGATAGAGCCCCCTCCTTCCTTCTCTCAACCCACCTTCATTTTTAAATTATTCTCTACCAAACATTTGCCCCCTCCCCCCCATTCTCTACAGTCACCCCCCCTTCCCCGGTTCCATCTAACCCCTGCAGTAGTTTACTTACCTCTCTGCGTCTTCTTGCTGTCTCCTTTAGGCTCCTCTTTATGGACAGCGCTGTAACGTTATTAATTAATCTGTCCAGGAGCCGGGCACCTGGGGCTGGGACTGGAGCAACTAGTGGCAGCAAAGGGGGCCCGACATCTTGGGAGTGGTGGCAGACATGCTGCCTACAAGGGGACCCGCTGCCGCATCCTTAATTACACGCAGAGGTCTCTCCCCACACTCACAAGCGCAGCTGCTGCCTAGAAATGGCGCGCACTGCCTCCCTTAATTCACTTCATTTGTTTGGGTCCAGGGGCTGGTGGGGCCCCACTCTGTTGTTGGGCCCCATACTGCTGCACTCCCTGTACCCCCCTGATCGCAGCCCTGAGTCTCCCACATCTGCCCACTTCCTAGTGAAGTGGGCAGAATTAGATCTAAAATGCCACGATTCCCAGTTAATCGCGGGATCTGGCCTCGCCCGCTGTAAAATTATGCGTTTGCATCATTATGTCGTCGGGCGGAGCTAAAATGTCGTGTTTGCTGAGCCCCACCCCTCGCAAACCCACCTCTCCCCGACGCGACTTCAGGAAGTTGAGTTAAACCTGTATTTTCCAAGCTACCAGCTGCATGACAAGATAAATGCCCTTTATGAATACAAAACAATAAACACAGTTGTTTTCAGCGCTTGCCCTTACCACTGAAAACCTGCATGATTATAGCACAATAGAAATATGAGGAATTGGTTCAATTTTCCATCAAAACATTTAAGCTCACAACTCAATGTCAAGGGCCCTCATGTCATGTGAGTCCCTACTTTCACATCTATTCTTCAGCATTCACTGAAATGCAGTTCAAATCATATACAATCACCTCTCCAGTGAGAAGGTTGAAATGTGTCAAAAACGTTGGTCCATTATTATGTTTCCAATTTTTGAAAAGCATTAAACTAACATCTCAGATCTCCTTTCCTTCTGCAGATCGAGTTTATTATAATGAGATAAACAAGTGGAGAGGGTCATTTCTTGCTGTACAGCCAGTTGCTCTCTTCAAAAGGACTTACATTTTACACCAGTTCAGAGCTGGTGGTATTAGGGTCTCTTCCTGTAATATTGGGAAGAACCATTTCACACCTCCATGTTGCACTTTGCTGGAGGAGTGCATTTATAGTGCACTATGACAATATACTAAAATTCTTCACATACTCAAAATTGCAGCATGTATTAAAGACAGTCCTAAACTCTCCTAAACCCCATCATTAATTGAAACCACAATTGAGGCTAAAGTGAACAGAAACATAAAACATTTATTTCAATTTAAGGAGTGCTACTAAAGTGACAGGGCTGTGATATGATGCTTACACTTTTGCACGGTGTGCTGCTGGAGATTTTTCTACCTCGTCCCACCCCGAAGCATATTTCTATTCCACGGAGTCACCTCCTGCTAGCAGAGGTTAGTTTTGTACCTTGAAGAGCACTTGGTGGACCCACCAAACAAAACCAAGGGGACTATTTACTAAACTGCGGGTTTTAAGAAATGGAGATGTTGCCTATAGCAACCAATCAGATTCTAGCTGTCATCTTGTAGAATGTACTAAATAAATGAAAGCTAGAATCTGATTGGTTGCTATAGGCAACATCTCTACTTTTCCAAACCAGCAGTTTAGTAAATCTAGCCACAAGTCTATTGTAGGATGCGTTTTACCGACAACCTCCTTAATGCATATACAATTTATCGAAACAGGGCTTACTGTGTTTGTTGGCCTCCATACAGGGCTTTACTGCGCAAGTGCCAGCTTTGCCCATGTTCAGTAGAGTATAGTTCAGCAGAGTAGACTGGTGTCACTGATGCCGTTCTCCACCTGTGTCTCCTCCTAATACATTAAATATAGCAAAGACCTAACTCCCAATTGTCCAGATTTTGGTGGGACATTCCATTTCAGGGCTTAAAAGGGGTGGGGCTTAACTGAAAACTGGGTGGAGTGTTGACCAAAGTTGTTCATTTGTGGGCATAGTTTGATCGGACCAGGGGCATGGCTTATTTTCTCCCACTTTCAGGATTCTAAATGCTGAGAGGTGTGCAAAGAACATGGTATTATATGTCACTAGAATTAATAAGTTGCAATTTCATGAATAATGGTTCAGTCCACAAGATGGCTGCCTCCGCTATGTGTAGGCAATAGCTCATACTTGCTGACTCTCTCAAGTCGGCATCCGGGAACTGCCTGTGGGACTGGGCCCTCGCTACGTAATGGCGCAAACGCATCATTTTACAGTGGGGGGGGGGGGGGGGGGCGAATAATCACTGCATTTTGTATCTATTCCACTTCACTAGGAAGTGGGCAGATGCGGGAGGCTGCCATACTCTCCTGGGAGACCTACTAGGAATCCGGGAGTCTCCTAGTTGGCAAGTATGCAATAGCTGCACTTTACAGATCAGCCCACATTTTGGTCAGTGTGCACAAAGCATACCAACAGAAATCCAGTAGTGTAGTATGAGGAAGATGCGGTCATTTCACAGGAAACCTTGACATTTCACTGACATTTCTTATTTAATCATTCATGGTCATGAAAAATAAAATCTAATCCTTCATTTCTTAGACATAAAACATATCACCACAACTCTAACTATCTTTCAGCTAGAGTTCTAAAACAGAGCTAGGAAACCTTTGACTGTTGGGTAACTACAGGTCCCAGCTCCTGTTTGGCAGAACATTCAGGGACTTGTAGTTCTACAACAGCTGGAGACACACAGGTTGCCTACCTCTGTTGTGAAATATACATTAGATTTCAGAATAAGTTATTTTAGTATAAAGTTCATTTAATTAAGAAAGAACAGGTTTGGCCTGCAGAGTCCATCAATAGAAATTAAAGTCAACACATGCACCGTAGCTCATGCAGGTCACTACAGGCTTGGCCCAAAGGAGGAGGTGGTAACTGGGGAGACAAAGACTTTCTCTCTCAGTATTAATAAAATGACTAATTGCCCAATTTTGTGAGTCCTTCCCCTCATTCGCCTGTTCAGTGTTACGTGTAATTGTCTCATAAACTTCCCCAAGTACTAACATTTGACTCCTGCTGTGCTGAGTGGCGTGTTCTCTGCCAATTCCTAATTCCTGCAATAACAATGACTATTTTTGCATGAGCCACACAGAAAGAGTGCCAGTGTAGCTTTCCTCTGCCCTGCAGTATGACTTCTTCCACTGTAAACTCCCACACACTTGTCCCTGCCAATAACAACTCCAACCTGCCCTGTAGCACAAAGTGTTATTCTTATATAAACTCATACACCCAGCTCTTTCTGTGCACCCAGTACTGTATGTCTTTTTACACTCAACTTTCAGGCAAGTTATTCTGTTTGATGAATGTGCGTCTATATAAACCATGGCACATGAATATGATAGATATCAACGCTGTCATGCGGCATAGTGAGACAGGCTGTGTGCATGCAGCATGCTGCGGTATGAGAATAGAGAGGGTGTATTAGCATCGAGATCTGTAATGTCCGATCTATTTTCAGTGCACTCTGCAGGTAGAAGTACTTTGCTTTATGAAATGTATTTACATGGGAGGAGGGCCACCTGCTGAATGCAAACAAACTCATTAAGGGGTCTATTTATGACCCTTCATTTTTTTGACTTGATACTTTTCAATCCTTATCTCCTTGATAAGGATTGAAAAGTAACGGCTATGTATTAAAAAACTTCTCAGGGACAGCAGTGCCGATAACCTGCTGTCCCTGAGAAGTGACTCACCTGATCATCGCAGTCTTTTCTCATTTTTCAAGGCTGCGATGATCTTCTCTTTTTTTTTTTTTCTTTTTTTTTCTTTTTTTGTTAGTGCGCATGCACCGACTGAATAGTTGGTGCATGCGCAGTAACATCCTGGCCGGCAAACTGCAGGATGATTGACAGGGAGGGATCACATGATCCCTCCACACATGCACTGTCCAGCTCTGCTCTTCAGAACAGAGCTGGACAGCGCGAAAGTTTTCAGATATGTTAATGTACGCCAGCTTCAGATGGCGCCAGCTTCAGATGGCGTACATTAACATGTAAAAAAAGAGAAAATTTTCTCTAGTTAGCCTTTAATACATAGCGGTTCTGAGCACTTCCCATACACTGTTATGGGGAGTGCTCAGAAAAACTATAGGAAATGCAAAGCAGCAGATATCTGAGATATCTGCTGTGATGCTTCAATAGTACATAGTGATTTCACGGTAAACACCCGAAAACTGTTGTTTTCGGGGGTTTACCACAGGAAAAATGCTTTTTAAATAGACCCCTTAGGGTCATTTACAAAAGTGCAAACAATACAAATGTTGTTTTGTGACTTCAGCTACCTACCTCATACTCGCCAACATGTTATATTTCCCCTCTGGGAGATCCCCGGGGGAGATCCTGCTGCAGAGTCCAGAGTGCACAAATTGCATCATTAGGCTCCTCCTAATACAGCGGGGGCGGGGCCAGGATGGCACGATTCTTTGTGAACCACGTCATTAAATCCGGCCTCCACCCGCTTCACTAGGGATGTGAGCAAGATACAGGAAGTTACACTGTTCTCCCGGGAGTCCGGGGGGTATATTAACTAAACTGCGGGTTTGAAAAAAATGGAGATGTTGACTATAGCAACCAAATTCTAGCTGTCACTTTGTAGATTGTAGTAAATAAATGATAACTAGAATCTGATTGGCTGCTATAGGCAACATCTCCACTTTTTCAAACCTGCAGTTTAGTAAAAATAAACCTGAAAGAACTCCTAGAAATGTATGAGTCTTCCCGGGCAGCTATCACCTGCCTTTGTGCTGCAAATACGCCCTTTTTTGCATCTGCAAAGGTTTGCACTTTCCAATGGGAGGAGTTGGGCAGATTGAGGTGTGTTTTGTTAATTGCAGATTAGGTGCACAAATGCACCTAGTTTTTCAAAAAAATTAAAATTGATGGAATGAGAAAACAAGTAAACAACCAACAGGGATTTCATTACCCAGTCTCCCAAATACTCAATTTTTTGTGTTTAAAATGTTCTATATACATTTTATATTTTATACTGTTTTCACAATGAAATATCAGATTTGAAACATTTGCCTTCCTTGCAACATTCTAAATGGAAAAACCAGTACATTTTAGACCACAACCAAACCACCAATGTCATGTTACGGTCTGCCAAACCACTCCCGCCAGCAGGCAGAACTCTAGGTTAGACCCCTTTATGACAATGAAATGCTTTTGATATGATCGCTGTATTTTAATTCTCCTAACATTGATCTCTCTCCTACGATGCTCTCCTCATAGGGCAGAACAGCTAACACCATCTATAATATGTCCTGCGTTAGGCTTTTGTTAAATAGCTATGTTACTTAAAAATATCTAAACCAGGCGTAAAAAGCCGTTTCCAAATGGTTTAAGGGTTAATAAATAGGCCTCTATAATCAGTGGTGTAAGTGTATATGAGCAGGTCATGACCCACATTCTCTGACTCAAATGCATGTCACCCTCTTCATCCCAGAATGCACTTCTTTCTTAAGCCTCTGAAGTGTCTGTAACATACAGCGATCATTTTTATTCTTATATATTTCCAGTTTACATGAACAAACAAGAAAAATGTTACATTTCACTAGGAAATTACCAGTTTCTCAGTCTTAGCAATAATGGACAATGGACAATTGGATTCACGTTTGGACTCAAAAATAAGAGCACTGAACTTGAGCGTAGATCCTTCAGTATCACATGACTGAGCAAGAAAAATCAATCACTTCTATCTCATACTTGCCAACTCTCCTGAATTGTCTCCTGGATTCCAGGTGGGTCTCCCGGACTCCTGGGAGATTATGGCAGCCTCCTGCATCCATTTGGCATTTGGACCCGCCCCTTGCTGTAAAATGACGCGTTTGATTTATCACGTCGCGATTTTCTGAGCCCTGCTCCCCGCACGCCCACCTCTCCCCGGCAGCTCCCGAACGCCGACTGCCATAAGTTGGCAAGTATTTTCTATCTTGGTGATCATCTGCAATTAAAAGAAAGAAAAGTCACGTGGTTTTACCATTAAGTAGAAGTATGTGGTGCACCACAAGTGATATAACATAATATGAATTCTATAGATTACAGAACTTCACATTTCAGTGCTATAGATTAAGGCAAAACCACGGTGCTGATGTTCCTGAATGTTCAAACCTACTGAACCAGAAAAACTTCTAACAATGCCCCATTACGGTGCTGTCACTACAGCCAATTACCTTCCTTATTTGCATAACTTCAACCTCTGAAGAGGCTGGAAATAAAATTCTGTGTATTTCTGTAGTTTATGCTCCAGTTAATGACAAAATGTATTTTGGTTAGTGCTCTTTATTTTTACGCAGCGGCTTCTTACATTTTTTTGTTCTTTTCGTACTATTTATGAGACTAATTTGACCACATTGAACGTTGGATGGTAAATGAAATCTCTTAGTGAAATATGCCTAAGTGTTCTAGTGAATAATATAATGAATAATGTAATTATTAGTATTACACATTAACTGAAAAGAAGGCAGGTGTGGCTTTTTATGCTTATTTGGGCACCTGAAGCCAATATCAGTACTGACGCTATTATACTCATAGTGATCGAGTCTCGGCTCAGCAACCTGTTAGGGACTTTTTAAATGAAAAAAAATGCAGGTAGCCTGGTGACCCAGCCCAAGGTAGTCTACTATGGGACTGGCCCGGAGGGGGCAGATGCCCCCCAGCACAGCCAGCCCCTGTTAGTGAGCCCAGCATAGGGCAATGTACACAGGCAGATGTGAGTATACATCTGTGTCTCAGATTGTCCTGATACAAGTTAAAATAATCTCCTATCTCAACCTAATTTATACGAATCATTTTAAGGCTTCTCAAATTCTCTCACCCTTTCCACACTTACATCAGCGACAGTAGTAAATCTGCAATAGGGCAGAGGTGGACCAATCACAGAAGATAACGTTATCATCTCTGCAATAGGGAGCCAGAGGTGAAGGAGATTCTAAAACTGCTTTTTCAGCTGCAAGGTCACAGTGAATATGTTGCTGCTGCCAATTCTGTCTAGCAGTGCCCACACTCCTACTAACGTCATATGATGTTGTGTCTTTTTAGTAGATAATCTTGTGACCTAAATGAGATTTCTGCAATAATAATTTATTCAAAAGAAATTATTTTTGTTATCAACATTGATTTTGTGTCCAATAATTGCTAAAATATGTATGACCACAAAACTAAATCTCATGCGCCTTTTCTACAACAATTCTGTGTGTTGTGTGGGTTGGGTGTGATTTTGTGAGTTCCTCTTATATAATGATATCAGGAAGGACCTTTTTAACTGAATTCAGCCACACACATTCTATGTGGGCGCCACATCATTTCATTACATTATTAGATCCTTGCACACATACAGGAAATGCCCAAAAATTGACCATAATGCCTTATAATGAAGCTATTGAAATGTATTACTATCAATCTACAGACAAGAAGACGAGAAAATTCATTCATTGTAGTGTTGACCACACATAGGAGTAGCCAAATTTGGCCTATCCAGTCATTCAGCTGTCATGATGAATAACCAGATGCGATAGGGCTCCATTAAGTTCAACTCATGACCACCCCACGTGTGTCATAGCTGGCAGGATACACTAGAGAATTAGCTGTTCTTTGCCAAATCTGAATAAGTACAGAAAGTTCTACACATGACACTGAACATAATCTTCAGTTTTACTAATTTTACTTAGTCAAGACAGAATGTATATCATTTAATGTTACTTATTAAATAGCAAAAAAACAGTGATGGTATTCTTTTAATAAAAAATTAAAAAAAGGAAAATGATGTTATTTAGTTTCCCTCAGACAAAGGCTGTAATGGGGTTGTGTGAATCCCCAGACATTCTGTTTGTCTCAGGTCAGGACCATTTCAGCTCAAAACTCATTGCGATTGACTTCGATTTGATGGAACTCAGTTCTGATTGGCTCCTCCAACATTCTATCAGCCATCTACAATCTCAGTTGGAGAAGCAGGCGGCCCACAGTGCAGCCAGTGAAAGCTAGAGAGGATGATGATGATGATAGAGAGGATGCTTAAAAGTAAAGATGTAGGGTTTTTTCCTGTCTGTCTTATTTGAAAAATAATACTAAAGTTATTTGTCATCTCAATCCTGTACAAGTCATCAATTCCCAAAATGACACTAGAGGCTTGAAAGACATCCATTGTAAATGTATCGTTCTTGTTAAATGCATGTTTGGGAGAGCGCTTTAGGATGTGTCCTGCTAGCTCCCTCTGTCTTATTCTTCCAGCAGTGAGTGGTTTGGAAATATTACAAACATCATCAAAGTGACTTTAAGTTTAAATTTAACACTTCAGAATAATCATCACATGCAGAACTGGGGCCTCCAGAAATGTGGGACGGAATTACTGGACCCTCTGGCAGATTTTACCATGGGTCCCGACAGTGCCTTGTTCCAACCCTGGACTGGGCAGTATATGTACTATGTTCAATTACAATGTATTGTTTTAACCGGTAAATTGGTTTTATGGATGCTTTAACTATTCTGCAGGAACCACAGGGGTGGCACAGATGCTGCTCCTGGGCATCCTATTCATTTGTTACCTAGACCCCCAACGCTCAAGGGGTCTAGAACAGCCCAGTGCTTTTTAATATAGGATTATTAAGCTCTAATCCTGGTTGACCAGCATGGGAGCCGGTCATCATTATAACGGAGGCCACATGGTACTGGTTCCACTGCTATGATGAGAAGCGAGAAGCGGTCCAGACTGGCTTGTGCTGGGACATGCGAATTAACAACGATATGTGAACAAACATTTAAATAAAACAGACGGTAAAGCCCCTCTCCCTACGAATTCTATAGCCAGCACTAGCTGGCCATGGGGCTGACTATCACTATAATGAGGAAACCAGACGAGCAGCCCCCTCCATTCACTGCATACAAACATGGCAATTGGCCAAGGGCCGAAACAGGGATTCTATTCAGGAGGCTCAGGGCTAATTAGTAGGCTCCATTTTCAAAATATTAAGGGTAACATACCATTGTATTGCGATAAAACCACTTATACAAATAATGCTATATGAGGGCTTCCTATATTTTTAGATTTTGGGCAGGCCAAAGCAGAGCTCTGAAGTAAATAGGAAGCTCAAAGGTCATATGCCTTGTCTATAAATCACATGCTTTTCTTAAAATCTGAAGGAGATCCTTTATCCAGGATGCTCAAATAATATGTGTTTAAATAATGATTGTTTAGATCATTGATGGGCAACAGACGGCCCTCTGAGCCTTCTCTGTGGCCCTAGCTCCTTCCTTGTTAAGGGTCCTTTTCTCAGCTTTATGCTCCATCACACTGAATTGTCAGCTTTGTTTGCTATTACTTGTAACACTTGTTTATCTGACATTGCACTACCTGACATTATGTTATTACAGATAGGTGTCGCTTCCTTTGATTAAATGTATTGCTTAAATTCATTACTGAGATTAAGGATAATGTGCAGCCTTTGTGAAGGTTAGAGGGCCACACCTGCGGCCCTTAGAGTGTATCAGGTTCCCTGTGGTTTAGATGATTGTCATGAATTACCACTCAACTTTATTTATAAACTACTGCCTACTCTGTCTCATTTACATACAATATCTCTGTGGAGTGATACATCCCTTTCAACTGTCCCGATGTTGGCTGGACTTCCCAATTCGCGGGGGGCAGGGCTTAATGTGTACATTTGTGGGTGGGGTTTGGGCTGGATGAGGGAGGAGCTTATTTTGTCCCACTTTCAGGATTCTAAATGTTGGAAGGCGTGCTGATACACTATCAGATTTGAAAAGTTAATTCTGGGTAAACATCAGTATGTCTGCTAAAATACAGGAATAAAAAAACATTTAGGGGCATATTCAATTGTTGGCGTCACAGCCAAAATTAACGCGGCGCGTGCACTATTACCGTCATTACGGTAATACTGCGAGTAAATACATTTAACGCCGCGGGCATATTCAACAATTGAATATGCCCCTTAGTATGGATTGTAGGACTGTGGACAGATTTTTAGGAATTCTATGATTTGACTGACACAGCTGTATAAACAGCAATAATAGTAAACATGCCTCTAATATGATAAACCTCCACTATATGTCATACATGTAAATGTATATACTGTGTGTGAATAAATAAATATATATATATATATATAGTGTATTATATATTTAATTCCGTTTTGTGTTTCTGATTATACAACTGAAACATTCCTTTTCCATCTTGTTGCATTTACATTTGAGGCTGTTGTATAAGTGAGTGCTCGACTGATGTCCACAGTATGGCTGAGAGCTATATCAATAATAGCGCCATTCATATTGCCAATCTAAGCGGACAAAATAAGTAGCTGTTGTTTTTCTTTACATGGACCATAAAACGTATGCGCATAATTTGACATGTGCATAAAACATGACTTTGTAAGTACATGCTGATTGCAAGCATAAAAAGTCTCAAGGTATAGTAAGATTGGCACCCGCATAGTCATTAAAATGAGACAGATTGCTTTGTAACTACAGGACGTTTGCACAATAATACATTTTAAGAAGGTTTTTTTTTCCAGCAATGAGATTTCGATTACCCGAATGAGTTTGTCTCTTCTAGTATATTGTCCCTTTACTTTATACTTTAACTCATAGGGGCGTATTCAATTGTTTGCCGTGACCGCCGAAAAACGAGCGCATTAAAACTATTACCGTTTATAGGTAATTACTCGCTCAATTTCAGCTCGCAGCTCCCTGAGCAGCGAGCTGAAATTGAGCGAGTAAATTACCGTATGAACGGTAATTACGCGCAATATTACCATATAAACGGTAATAGTTTTTGAGCGCTCGTTTTTCAGCGGTCACGGCAAACAATTGAATACGCCCCATTATGTCAATAACGGTTCAGTCACCCCAAATATGCAGCATGTAGTGATCACTATGACCCTAACCACTGCATATTCCAGGGTGAAGGAAGAGAGGGGTAATGTGGTGACCAAATGTGGCTTCTAAAATTGCCATGGCTCAATGTATTGTAACCACTTTTTCTGAGCAAAAAATACTGGCCTCCCTATCTGTGTTACATATATGTCCTATTAATAGCAGTGCACAGAGTCACTGTTTTACTGGCAGAACAGTAAAATACCAAATAGGTGAAATCGAAGCGATACAG
This sequence comes from Mixophyes fleayi, assembly GCF_038048845.1. Lineage (NCBI taxonomy): Eukaryota > Metazoa > Chordata > Amphibia > Anura > Limnodynastidae > Mixophyes > Mixophyes fleayi. The sequence continues at coordinate 25,301,648 of NC_134409.1, read as the reverse complement.
AATTTGCTGGCGCTATATAAATAAATGTTGATGATGTTGATGATGCTGTCTATGCCAAGGCACCCATGGGCAACCAAATTATATTTGACATTCTGACTAGCAGAGTTTAGAAAATAAAAGTTAACATCCGATTGGCTGCTATGTGTTGCAGGAATGTGTGTACATTACATCAAGTTAATAAATATGCCCAATAAAAGTGAACAAGTCCCTCCTCGCCTCTCATTTGAAGCACATGTGCTGTTGCCTAAGGCTAATTCCTTCCTCTGTACGTTCAGAGCACTTTGCAGTAAAACGGGCATAGTTCATTTTAATTCATAACCATTTAACTCAAAATATTCGGTGTTAATAAGTAAGGTTCACTTTCACTTCATGTTCCTAAAAATGTTGAGAAAAATATGACTATAAGGCCAGCTACCCACTAGCATAAGAACATCATGCTTTTATATGTAGCGGTAGTAATAGCATGTTATGAGGGTGTAAGGTGGCGCAAACTAGCATGACAGCTTCTATTGGAAGAAGTACGCTGCTTCACTCACACTCACTGCAAATGAACACAGCTGGTGTCAGGGGAGTGTTCTCTATTCCAACCACAGGTGCAAGTGCTAGTTACACGATTGTGTTTGACATACAGTGTTTCATAATGGCAGTTGCTTCATATAGCTGAAGCCCCACACTCTGCTCTCAATAGAGCAGACCTCACCTGATAATACGGCAGTCTGGTGCATGTGCAGTAGGCACATGTATCGACTGAGCATGCTCAGAAGAGGCCCCCCCCCACTATGCTCTATCATGAGCAAAAAGGGGAGGGCCTTCGGAGGGTGGACCAGCCCCTTATGCAAATTATGTATCAGGGGCGGTGCTGAAAATACATTGGTCCATTTCAGCTCAAAACATCAAAATTTCAAATTGCACCAAGTGTGTTTAAAACAAAACATCATCTAGGGAATAAACCTCTTATTGAGAATGTGGGCTTCACAATACATATTATGTCACTGAAAGGCTGGCGCTTAATCTGGTGCCAGAGAAACAGCGCCCCCTCTGGTCTCACAATGACGTATCCAACGTACATCGAAGGGGAAAGCAACCTGTGGTCAATCATCAAAAGCGCCTTGTATTAGCCGCTGACCGCAATGCTTTCCTGCCAACTGTGCCTCGTCTGTAACGAGGGACAAAAAACATTAGTAACAAGTGTATGGCAAATCACACATCAACATGGCAAAGGGAGGGAGCAAGGCCAGTGGAAGGTCTCTAGGCGCCCTAGGCAGAGTTTCAGCCTACCGCCCCCCCCCCCCCCCCCGCCCCCCCTCACACACAATTGTTTTTTGTAAATTAATGAATAGAAATTCTACATTTATTATTAGTGTAACGGTCTTACCAGGTTTCGTTCGGATCACCTGCCAGTCACACCCCTTCTTCAGCAACAATCTGTCCACACCGCTTAAGTCTAGTGGAGGAAGCGAAACAATAATCATTTTTCTCCTGCATAGTTTGCAAAATAAATATAGAGCGTGAGGTGCCAATAAAATTGTCATTTTTCTCCCGCATATAGTGTGCAAATCAAATATAGAGCATGAGGTGCCAATTAATAATCATTTTTTCTCCCGTATAGTTTGCAAATCAAATATAGAGTATGAAGTGGCAAATAGTCATTTTTAGACCATAGAAAAATGACTATTAGCCACCTCATGCTCTATATTTGATTTGCAAACTATGTGGGAGAAAAATTACTATTATTTGGCACCTCATGCTCTATATTTGACTTGCAAATTGCAAGTCAAATATAGAGCATGAGGTGCCAATAAAATAATCATCTTCTCCACCAAAGTTTTAAAATCAACTATAGAGCATGAGGTGCCGAATACTAATCACCCCCATCCCCCCATATTTTTTTTTTTACCTCCCCACTACCTGGAATGAGCTTTGGGCACCCCTTTTTTCTTTTTTTTTTAAATTAAGTTGTATTTACTCACTGTTTTTTCTCCTGAAGACTGGTCAAGCAGATGCAGGGGGCTCTTCAAACTTCTTCTTCTTTTCTCCAATGGCTGCCCAAACGCTCCTCGGCTGCTTCACACAGAGGAGGGGGGGTGGAGCGGTGCATTGCATGCTGGATGGTGAAATAACTTTACTCACACTGCCTGTTAGTGACAGACAGTGTGAGAACATGGGCAGGGCCAGCGCATTAATGGACGGAGGCACCTCCGACGAATGAGATTATCACATGATCATTGACTGACATCAGTGATCATGTGTGAGTGCGGCGGGCGTCCCGGGCGCATCGAGTTAAAAAGAGGACGGCTACTACAAAACAGCAGGCGCCACTCCGCTGCTGCACCTCTGTCCCAAACCACTGACTAGATTATAAAATCTAGTCAGCGGTGCCCTGCGGGTCCCGACGCCCTAGGCAACTGCCTAAGGTTGCATAATGGAAGCGCCGGTCCTGGAAGGGAGGAAGGGAGGGATTCTGTGCAGCAAAAGAGGCAGAAAGTGTGAAAACCATATAGGAATTCTAAGGGCCTCTCCTATGAATTGAATTGGCTGATGGAAGATAGCCTGACATAACCTTAACCCTTAATAGGTAAGTGCATTGTACACATATACAACCATATTGCTTTGGAGCTGCGCAATCTCATTACCATTTGTGCAACTCCTCCACCAGGCACCTACCTCCTGGTAGCAGCTCCACAAAGAGTCAGAGTAGACAAATATGGAGAAAAGAGTAGAAATGCGTCACTCTTTCCTCCATATCTGCCTTGCTACATAGACCTCTATGTAAAGTCACTAGTTCTTAGTGAATCCGTAGGAATCCTTAGGCGTATATTTACTAAACTGTAGGTTTGAAAGAGTGGAGATGTTGCTTTTAGCAACCAATCAGATGCTAGTTATCATTTATTTAGTACAATCTACAAAATGACAGCTAGAAGCTGATTGGTTGCTATAGGCAACATCTCCACTTTTTCTAACCCGCAGTTTAGTAAATATACCCCTTAGACTCCATAACCACAAATAGTGAATTCACCCCACAATGTCGGTACCTAACTAACTCTGCAGTAATTAGTATTTTTGTAGTACCGTATATGACATGAGTAATATGTTTTACATATTTATAAATAATTCAGCATGGGAATATAGACAATACGCTGGTTGAGGAAATTTGCGAGCTGTATTATACTGTCGTACAACTGTACTAGTATGAACTATAGAATTATACTGTTGTTTTGTCTTTAGCTCAGACGATTGTAAATCATAGTGTTGCTGTTCCTGGGTAAAGAATGCAGATGTGATCGCAACATTCCAGGGCAGGGCTGAGGCTGTGAATCAGTCTTCTGCTATTTACCAATCACTGTTCTGCCTGCTTACACAATGTTCTCTCTGAGGTGGTAATTGTGACATAGTTTCATTTTTCAGTCTTGTTTGCTAAAGTCTTTCCCATCAGACCTCATGTCCCAGGATCCTCGTCACTTATTGGGAAATCCTTGCTACACCTCCACAGTCTGCAAGTTTCATTGCGTTTGCTTTAACCCTTTTCATTTGGTCTCACTGTCATTCAGTAACAGAGGGAAGGACGATGTAAATGTATGTATATCATCCACATTAATTTATTTATACAGCTACAGCTAGCCAAAGGAACAATTTTTCAGGCAGGGGACAGGATATGAGAAGATTTTATGGCACGGCAGGGAAAAAATGTGCCTGCAGCAAAGAGCTTGCAATCTACATAGCCAAAGCAGTATAGCCAATATGTGTATTTACTACAGCCATGATTTAACGTAATTCTATCTATTAAAGTCTTTAAAATTCAGATAATAACTATAATGCAATAAAGAGAAACTGATAAACCTAAACACCAGCTGGAGATTTTAGAGAGTGTACTCCTTCAGGTCTGTTATCCCAAAATATGGCTGCTACATCAAGCATATAAAATTGGACAGACATGAGTCAGCTGAGCGTTACTCAATATTGGCCCAGAGGGGTAAGAGTTAACTGCTCTCCCGGACCAGTCGCTGCGTATTGGTAAGCGGGCTTGCACTTGCTCAATGGGACTAATTAAGAAACAAAAAAATAATTAGAAAAACATTATTTTTAAAAAAAAATAGTTGGAAACATTAATATATTAAAACATGCTTTATACTTATAGCGGTCTATGCATCAAGCATTTTTGACACTTAAAAGATGCGGAA